>NC_137816.1:28848619-28866119 GCF_963921795.1 Nannobrachium achirus | reverse complement strand
AGAAAATGTATTGTAATTTTGCAGCATGAAAACCATTGAGGTGTGCTGAATAGGACATAATATGCAACCAACTGATGCAGATTGATAGCATCACTCCAGCTGATAGCCCTTGTGCAGTCTGCACTATTCAAATTGAATCCCATTGTCTTCATACTCAGGAGGATATGACCCTGTTAGACACCATAAATCCAGCTTAGCACCAATGTCTCATCCAGTGGACACAGTGGACAGCTGGGCATTTCCCTGACTGTCCTATTTTCTACAATCACATTTTCCACTTGGGCCCTGAGTGCCTTTGATTTGGCTGTTTTCAAACTTTGGCAGCATTGTGTTCAGTGTTTTGACAAGGTGCTTTACTGTTTTGGTGCAGTTTCTTGCCAAAAACTTAATTGAGACTTCTTTTGAGCCAAGCCAATGGGTCTGGTAAGCAGCCAGCATGAGGTCACAACTTGTTCATTTGTCTCCCTCTTATGCAATGAAAGAGAAAGCTACTGCCCCTGAGTAAGAACACCATGAAAGGAAGCGAGTGACTGGATGCTAAAAATGTATTGTTGTGTAAGCATTGCTTAATTATTTGCCCAGTCAATTATCTGTCTGTTTCTCTGCCACATTCCCTTTTCTCGCTCTATTTCTCTTTCCCCCACCCCCATCCACTCTATACTGCAGACTGTGCGTGTGCAGGGCAACGCCATCTCCCACCGCCTCAGCCTGTCCAAGGTGAAGCGGGAGGACGAAGGTTTGTACGAGTGTCGCGTGTCTGACCTGTGGGCCGACGAGACTCAGGAATTTAACGTGCAGGCCACGCTCCGCGTCACGGCTCGCGACGGCATGTTGGCAGAGGAGGCCGTGTCGCACATCCAGAACCGCTCGCCCCTGAGAAACAGCAACACGGCGGCGGGCAGCGGGGGCAGGGCGACGTCCGAGCCGGGCCAGGGGCAGTGGCAGGGCCAGGGGAATGTGGGGGCAGGAGACGGAGGTCAAGGAGGACATCAGGGGAAGCCCCGGGTACCTCAGCAAGCCGGGCCCGGGCTCGTCCCGTCCAGCAGCACATCGACCACTGCCTCAGTGGCCAAGTCCTCTGCCTCGCCACGGCCAGGAAACGCAGCCATCCTGCGGCAGCAGCACAGAGCTGGTGAGTGAGAGGAATATATGCATGTGCACTGAGGGTTGCAGAATGAGTGGAGAATTGGAGAAGAGCTACAGTGACCCCTGGTGGTGATGGAACAGAGGGGCCATACAAGCCACCATTGAGCACATTGTAACCATAGCGCATCACTGCCAGCCTCTCTCTCTGTCTCTCTGTCTCTGTCTCTGTCTCTGTCTCTGTCTCTGTCTCTGTCTCTGTCTCTGTCTCTCTCTCTCTTCTCTCTCTCTCTCTGTGTCTGTCCGAAGTGCAGTAATCCATCCCACATATACCGGTATAGCCTAATATGGAGTGTTAAAAAAAATCCATTCCATCCACCACACATATAATACAGCATTTAAGGCTCTCTCTCTCTCTCTCTCTCTCTCTCTCTCACACACACACACACACACACACACACACACACACAAACATGGGCACACACACACACACACACACACACACACACACACACACACACACACACACACACACACACACACACACACAGAGTTTAGTATGAGCTGTGAATTCCTGATTTGTCTTTTCAAAGAAAAGTCACATTCAAAATCAGGCATTTTACTTTTCTTGCGCAGTGAAGGATATATAGAGACAGTCTGTGCCTTCCTGGTATATGTCACTATATAGAATATGGTTTTAGATTTGATATGCACACATCTGCTGGTGCATTGCAACAGTGTGCCTTATGTCATTTTCGTACCGCAACAAAGTGTTACAGTAATACAAATAATTGTATTAGTTCACTTTAATCTGAAACATAATCTAGCATTGTTCCCCACCCACGCTATGGCATTCAATTTATGTGATTGTTATAGTTTGTTAGCATAGTCCATTATGCAAATATGGGAGGTAGGGGAGGATTTATGCCTCAATTTATTGGACATATTTGTCTGTGTCCATCTGTCCATCTGTGTAAGATGCTAGTGTGTTGTCAAGTGGCCACGCTTGACTTAATGTGCTTGTGTGTATTCCAGTGTGTATTCCAATGTGTATTCCAGTGTGTGTGTGTGTGTGTGTGTGTGTGTGTGTGTGTGTGTGTGTGTGTGTGTGTGTGTGTGTGTGTGTGTGTGCGTGTGTGCGTGCGTGCGTGTGTGCGTGCGTGTGTGCTTAAAACATTGACTCATTTGGTGTTTTTACGACGGTAGTGGAAAGTCGCTATCTAACAGATTACAATCTCCAAAAGGTGTTTAATTGGGTTGAAATGCGTGTGAGGGGCGTATCATATGATTCACATAATCTCCATACTCATCAAACCATCCAGTGGATGGGGCTATCATTGGCATGCTGGACAAGACACCTCCCATCAGGGAGTATAGTATTTCATCATGGGATGAAGGCGATCACTCAGAATGGCTTCGTATTGATTTGCAGTGACCCTTCCTTTTAAGGGGACAAGTGGACCCAAACCATGTCAGCAAAATGCCCTCCACAGCATAACGGAGGCAGTGGACCGTCTCCTCACTGTAGGGGCCTAGCTAGCATTCAGCCACTGTTCCCCGTTCTCTCTATGGAGACTAGGCTCACCTGACCATATTACACAATGATGTAGAACAGTTCTTTTTTTTTTTTTTGTACCATTGTGTGGTTGCAACAGTCAGTCAAACTAATGGATATAACAACCCCTCATACATAGTCACTTAGATCTTTTTCTTTCGCCTTCTTGATCCAAAATTGGGGTCAAGTGGGCCTGCTTAGCATTTGTATCCGTGCCAAGTGTTTGTTCAGTAACGGAGTCAGTCTCCCCGTCTCTCCAGTTCTTTATTTAGTGAACAGAAAATGCAGTTTCAGGGGTACAGGATAAACAAGTTTGTTTAAATTGTACATTGTTAGTGATGACACAAACAATCGAACAAGCAGAATTTGAACACGAAGCTCCAAAAATGTGTACTCTCTCCCGATTGGTTGAAATTGGCAACCCAACTGATCTTTTCTTTCCTTCTGTTTATTAAAGACCTGGAGAGGTGGGGAGAACACAATACCAATAATTACTATCAGAATATGGAACTTTAACATTTGAACAAAAAACATTCCTGCATGCATTTAACATAGGCCTACATGTTTATTGCAATTGTTAAATTGTGATATGAGCAAACATAAATATATCGAACATATCAGACAGTGTCAGACCAGAAGCAGGGATGAAAACGTATCCCCGCACCGGACATTAAAATGAACGACCAGATAAGAGGAGGGTAAAAGCATGGATGGGTGCCCCCACCTCACCCATCCCCCACACCAACCCCATCCCTGTGCGCACGCACGTGCGTGCACCCATATCCAGCTCCTCCATAGGTCTTCTCTCTGGCTGCCCTTTAGATCGATGGAGCACACTTGTGAATAATTAAATCTCATTGAATTCTAAAGCAGAGCCCCTTGCTGTGTCAGTGCTACTGCTGACACAGTGCCAGTGTGTGCATGCACTGCATGGCTTCATGGCCGTCACACAGCTCTACATCACTGTGTGTTTCCTGCTGTGGGATTGAACATACTGTCGGGCAGAAACCTCGTATCTCCAAGTTTCAAATTTTCTTTCGTGAAGGAAAGCCCTGCTTCATCATACAAGACAGTCGCACAAAACTAGTGAAAATAGCAGATCTACAAGCTTGTAGCTATTAACTATTTTAAATCACTTTTAAAATGATAAATACAAAAGGAATGGTTTTAGACTTCCACCCGACAACAACTGATTTGTCATTGATGTAAACGGACTGCATTTATACAGTATATCTGTCACATGATGTGACGTCACTTCTTTGAAGCGCATACCGCTGTCACACTATGGCCAACCATTTTGCTCAATGACAATTAGGGCAACTATTGATTATTTTCTTAGTTTTTTTTATCGCCCCATCTGAGCACCTGAGCGATTATTCTATTGATTTATTTTTTTGATTTATCGAATAATTGAGAAGAACTGTTTTAAAAATGTTATCAACAAATCTATTAACTTTAACTACTATTTTATACGGTGTCATGACAAAAATAGTGAAAATAGCAATACACACACACACACTTACGCGCGCGCGCGCGTGCACACGCACGCACGCACGCACGCACGCACGCACGCACACACACACACACACACACACGTTTTTATTTAAGGACAGGGATGAGCAACAAGGTATAAATGAACCAATTCAAAGCTATATACTATTTGACTGTATGCCAAGTCAGCTCCCCTTTCCCTCCACACCAAAATCTATTTGCTGAGAATAACTGGTCTACAACCTCTGAGGTTACAGATCTGCTATTTTTTTAAGAATGTCAACCCCACTATGAATAGTGAAAATAGACGATCTACAAGTGATGTGTTGTGAGCAGGCTGCACACCCTTATTGTTGATATCACTGCCTATTCATTTAGATCAGTGGTTCCCGCAGGAAACCACATACCGTAAATACTGTAAGTGCAACAGGAGAGAGACCGATGGTCTATGAACAGTTCTGAATTATTACTAGGCCTTAGACAAATGTTATATTTTATTAAATCTCCATATATGTGCACTTCAGTGTTATTTTGAAATCCATCTTCAACAGAATGCCACCACACAAAATGTGTATTCAGTATGGTGGAAATCATATGGCTGTAAAAATGGCCCGACATCTTAACTGCACTGGGGTGATAGCAGGCTCAGCTATTCAAAAGACCAACTCACAATAACTCAGTGTCATTTAGTGCAGTGGTTCTCAAAGTGGGGCCTGGGGACCCCCAGGGGTCCTTAAGTGGTTCTGGGGGTCAGCTAAATGATTGATAGTTAGGAAGTCAATTGACACGTACAGTTCTGTAACTCTGAGAGTGTGCAAATTGTAACCAAATGGGCCCATTTGAGGGGTTTGTGGCCAAAAGCATACCAAACTGGGGGTCCTTGAAATTAAAAGGTTGGAGAACTTAACCGCTGTCTTTTTTGAAGTATACTTGTAAGAAAGCAAGAAAGAAAGCAAGAAAGGAAGAAATGAAGAATGTCAAATGTAAATTCATGTTGAGAAACTCCCACAATCCCATTATAACAGGTGCTGGTTGAGCGAGTGTCCTTGCCAAAGTCACAGAAACCCAGACACAGACATGCAGGCATAACTCCTTATAAGTCATTCTTGATGGGGTACCCTGGTGGATCACAGCCTATAAGAGCACAAACCATATAAGGATCTAGTCCTTCCTGCAGCTGAAGATAAAATATCATGGTATTTTCTTTAACATTTTTCAAAGCTTCTACTATAAGATAAAATAAGGCACAGGTGACTAAAACCAGGAAAAGTCAACACTTATGCCATATCACAATATCATGACCAAATCATATCTAGTCTCGCTTTACGATAGCAATATATTGCCCAGTTCTGGTGTCATCCCATCTCTCGCCCACCTTCTCTCTCTGTTTACTGTATCCATCTGAAAGCCCCAAAGCATAAAATGCCTAAATCGTGACTGCTTTTTCTCATGCAGTATGATAGGGGGGGGGCTGTTTGAGGACAGTTGTCTTGTGCAGCTGATTTGGAGTACTATGACAAACGTTTGGGATGGGAAGAGAGAGATTTTCATACTGTCACTTTGTCACCCTGAGCCAGTGTGCTGTCACGCACATCTCACCAAAGTGTCCCACCGCAAATCCCATGGCCTGTCACAGTATGTGTCTATCAGCACAACCACAGCCCGGTACGCTCTTATGATCCACCCGCCGTCAGCCCCTACACGGCTGCTGCAATATGGCAAAAAAAAAACACATTCCAACAAAAAAACATTCCAGCCCACTACCAGTCAGCGGTTCCCAACTTTACTTTTGGCCCTTTCCCAGATGTCTGAATCCAAGTACCCCATTTACCTGACTACAACATTTTGCTTAGAAATCATAGCGTGCAGCATATCGTTGCTGTCGGGTAAAAACCTCTCATGTCCATATTTTAACACTGTGGGGGTGTGTGTGTGTGTGTGTGTGTGTGTGTGTGTGTGTGTGTGTGTGTGTGTGTGTGTGTGCGTGTGCGTGTGTGTGTGTGTGTGTGTGTGTTTTCCACCCTGTATATTTACACGCTATTTGATCATACTACGTCACACAAAAGTATCAAAATTAGCAGATCCGCAAGCTTGGAACGTGGCAAGAAGCGTCACGTTTCGAGCTTGTAGATCTGCTACTTTCGCTATTTTGAATTTGAATCCTGAAAAAGTAACAGCTTTGGACATAAGAGGTTTCCACCCGACAGAGACGATGATGATATGAATGAATGCTAACCACCTTCTGAAAAATATAAAATTACAAATAAGAAATGGAGTGAAAGAGTTGCAATTAGTGACTCCTCTTTAAAATGTTGTAACATTTCAGTAGCTATAAATCATGAACACAGCATCCAATTGTGGTAAGACTTTACACACACTCCCAGTAGGCCAGTGAAGAACCTCCACTCGTATTTCCTTTTTTTCCCCTTTTTTCTAAATGGCCTCCTTGTGGCGTTATAATAGCCAACTTCACGTTCTGGCCAATAACTCTTGAACTGTAGGTTGTACAATCTAAATCCTTTTTTCTCCTTGGATTCTTTGGATCATGATTGCAACTCTACAAGCCCCAGCCTATTTGCGTATCACGTACTGATACCAAAAAATACGACCACAGTGATAACAGTGCAAGTTCCATTGAAGAACAAACTGTCATATACACTGTAGGCATAAGAATGTGGTCTGGAAAACATGTCTCTCATGTGGTCAACAGTGGCAGATACAATAAATCATAAGCTTCTAGCCATCAACAACAATAAAATTCTAAAGGACAACCTGAAACATAAAATAGGGCTATTTCCCTATATACTGTATGTGTTGTCTTCCATAGGCTATTGGATAGCCTTCTTGCCAAGGGGAAATCTCGCTATTTCTACGTCCCATTATTTCGACTACGGGCGTCGGCAGGTTAGCTACTAACCAGTGTCAGGGTTACTGAGGTTAGGTTAGCGTTTGGGTTAGTTTTAGGCATAGAGGTTAACATTCACCAGCGTCGGCACGTTAGCATTTCACCAGGTGGTTACCATTCACCCGCGTCGAAATACTGGGACGTAGAACAAATGTTATGTCGAAATATCGACACGCTCCCTCTTGCCAAACATAATTTTAGAATCGATGAATGAGATCCCAACCGGTCTCCGTCGTACAGTCCCTAGTTGAAGCTGTGGATTACCACGGCTCCCTGGCTGCTTTGGAATATCCTATGGCACCCTGGGCCGCTAATGCAATGATATTATTGAAATATTTTGCAGAACCAGAACAGAATAATGTCTGACACTTTACCTGGCATTTTGTAGAGCAGACGCCTCAGAGTAAAGCTCTTGTTTAAATGGGAGACTGCTTCAACATCTAACTTAATATGATGATGATTATTTTTGACACCTCAATTTTGAATGCTTGTAATTGATGTCAACTGTAATTGCACTACATATTTCTGTTATACATATAGGGTTATGTTAGATATTATTTGGTACAGTAGGCACTAGGTTACATCATTTTAAAAGAATAGTGGCTGCTGCATTATACTATGTTTAGATGTCCCCCCCCCCCCCCCCCACTCTATTAACCACCTCAATATGTAAGTCATATAAACAGAGTGATGAACAAACAGCATGTGAGAGTATACTAAAATGAACGGGGGGTAAAAGAACATGAATGAATAATATCTGTATTAAAACCCAGAGGGACATCAGATATAGGGAAAGCTGATGCAACAGGCTGCCACATATTGAAGTCGGTGAGTCCCATGGCTGCATCATGAATAATGATATGACTCCGTGCTGAGATTCTTTTCAGTGGCTGGGAATCTACGCCACAGGAAGTTCTGTCACTGGGTTTTTCTAAATGTCACCTACTGACGAGATGAAGCTGCACCTGCTGGAGTGGTTCTTTCTGTCCCTGTGGGTGAACTACTGTACAGAGACACACAGCCTGGGTCTAATAGTCTTATCGTCAGGGGAGAGTAAAATATTCCGTGTTGATTTAAAGGAAGGGTAAATGATTTCGTTTGGTTAAAATAAGTTAAATAGCTCTTGATTTCCTTTGGTTAGAATAAGATAACTAGCTCTATATTCTGCATTTTCAGGCCAGGATACCAATTGTATCCAATCAGGATACAATTGCGATGACACAAAGAAATTAGCAATGACAGGAACTGGAACACTATCGAAAATTAAGCTGATAAATGGGCACTCTCTCCTTATAAAATACTACTCTACGGGACTGGTTGTCCAGGATTAGGACCCGCCGCAGTGGTGTCCGGTGAGAACTTAACCGAGATGTCAACCCTCATGCTTATGAGATATCTGGGTTGTAAGGCCAGATATCCCGATTCGTACGGAAGGCTATGTATGGGCTCTCTCCATGAGAGCTGTAGGAGTCTGTCGGCTGGTGCAACAATTATTATCAGAATAATAGCTTTAACCTTTTAACACACTTTTTGTTTTAACCAAAAAATATCACTTACCCTACCTTTCAATCAGAAGACTGTACAGAAGAGTGTAGAAATGGAACCAATTATATCTGTACAGTTCCATTTGTTTCCGTTTCAATCATTATGGGGGGATTTCTTTTCTTTTCTTTTTGCAGGTCCACTAAGTAATTGTTTTCTTTCTTCTGTAAGCTGACAGCCACCATTATCCATGTCATTTTCGCTTTAATTGGGGAAAGTAATTATATTTTTTCCCCATAAAGAGACACATGGAGGAAGGTTTAATACTACAATAACAGGGAATGGGCAACTACCCCACAATACCATGTGACGGACTGATTGTCAGCCGTCATTGGGAGTTTACAGCAGTGGTTCCCAAACTTTTTAGGCCGTGACCCAAAAGAGAAATTAGACGTTTGCCCGTGACCCAAAATAGCAGTAGTTTTGGTCACAGTTGTGAGCTTGTAGTTCTTCTATTTTCACAACTTCTTTAACTTAAAATGTATGGAATTTCTTTGATTTCTCTTTGATTTCTTCATGAAATTAGAACAAACATTGAATTTGTTTTTTTAATTCATGGAAAAACTGCTTTTTTGGGAATGTTTATTGAAAATGTTTTGAAATAATAATAATAAAAAACAAATTGAAGGAAACCAAAAATTAAGGGATCCATAAAAATGTGTCCGCCACCCACAAATGGGTCCTGACCCAGTGTTTGGGAACCAGTGGTTTACAGCGTCAAATTGTTGTGTAGCACATTTTTGCAGTTCTCCTCGTTGAACGTTAATTACAAACAACTACCGGTACGCTAAAAGAAGGCTCAAAAGAGGGAAATTGTTGTGGCGAGCCAGGGAACACTATATAAAAAAAGTCTCATTAATGGTGTGTGGAGGAGTGGAGCTGCGAACGCAATCTTCTGCCTCATCTAACGATCGAAACTCATTTCACGTATCTAGTACATGCAGTCTTTATCATGCTGATGAATTTAAAGAATAAAGATTATACAGTAAGTCACTACGACTGGAGGCTCACACACAGTTTGCAAATGGACAGGTGGAATGATTTGGAAATCTACAATGTGAAATTGCAGGTGTATTTATTTAATGTTTCTCTGCATTTACCATGTTACATGGCTACTCCTATTAGAATGTTGTGTTGCCATGTCCTTTACAGTGACTTGTTTAGGCTAATAGGTAGAAGGTAGAACACAGTCAGGGGAAAAGAAGAACTTTCTGAATGTTTTATTATCTGAAACCACATAATAATACTAGTAATAATAACAATCATAATAATACATTTTATTTGTATCACACTTTGTTACATTACATAACATTTTTCAAATGCTACAGTGTTTAAAAGCAGTGGCATAACGAAAAGAAAGGGCAGAAAAAACAGAGACATCATCATAAGAACCTACTTGGCTGATACTGTCTTTCTTAAATGCAAATCGATCGATTGATTAATTTCCAACAGTGAATTTGGGTGCATTTGTTATTTGGTATAAGTCACTTGTATTGTTATCGTACTGCTTTATTTTGGGTTGATTGATATTGCAATAATTATGTTTTGGAAATGTGAATGAATTCATCATTCCTTAATCCATTGTGTGCGCATTTCTGGAAAAATATGCATAGTGGTTCTGAACGTATGTGTGCATGCGTGTGTGTGCGTGCATAGCATATGCATTCATGCTTGGGTTGTGTGTGTGTGTGTGTGTGTGTGTGTGTGTGTGTGTGTGTGTGTGTGTGTGTGTGTGTGTGTGTGTGTGTGTGTGTGTGTGTGTGTGTGTGTGTGTGGAGACTGCATATCATTCACGCCACCTTGCGTGTCCTCAGCGAAGCGAGGCATTCGTAAGGAATTTGACTTGGCAGGGAAAAACCAAACAATGCAAATGCAGCAGCGCAGCAGGGCTTGAGCTTAAAGAGGCTTCTCCGCTTCAACAGCACAGTGGAGACAGACAGGGATGTCATGTGCCACAGGTCAGGTGATGGCATTAATCCAGAATGTCACAATTAGGTCTGTGCCGTTGTGTCATGCGAAATGTGCGGCTGAGCTGCCAAAATAGACCTCGAAGCTAGAGATTAGAATATTTCAGCGTTTATCCACTGCAACTCTGCAATGTGTGTTTGAAGTCTTTGTGGAAGCCCGATCTGACGGCAAGCCTAGTACTGAAAAAGAGTCCAATGTAGTTTAATTCATCTGCGATAGTGTCATTAATCTTTAAGCTAACCTTTATCTGAATAGAAATTTAGCTTACCCTAACCATTACCCAAATACTTTACCTTAAAATAACTTACCCTCACCTTATGCCAAATGACATAACACTACCCTTCATGCAAAAAAGACGAGTAACAAAATGTTATGAATGAATTAATGTTATAATGGGAAATTTTCCATCATTTAATAAATCAGCAAACCTTTTTTGTAGCAAACACTAGTGATATCACCTTCTATTATGATAACTGATAATATGTTGGGTTTTTGTGTGACACTTTTTCATTGGGTCCTTGGGCGGTTGACCTGATCATCACATTGTCTTTCCTCTCTCTGTCATTTATCTCATATTTCCTCTAACTAGAGATACAGGCCCACAATTTTGCATCTACAGATTTACAGATCGCTGCTCCAGTGATGAATTTACAATGGGTTTATATAGGAAGGGGAGCTCCAGTATATAAAAAAGGAAAATATATTATGAATAACGTACAGGCATGAATATTTAGCAAAATGTTAGATTATTCATCATGTAGGTCTATTGAAGGTAGCCTATAACATGGCCATGCCCCTGGAGATATTGTCCCTTAGGGCGTCTTACTGGTAATAAGGAGATATTGTGATGTCACGTGCCATGTCTCTGGTGATATTGTGATGTTATGTGAAGCATGCCCATAATTTATTTTGTTAAAAGTTAAATTACTCATCACATAAGTCTATTGAAGGTAGGAAAGATAGCCTATAACGTGGCCATGCCTCTGGAGAATATTGTAGGCGAAAACCCAGTTGTTTTTGAGTGTTCCTGCACTTGTCATCCTGGCACATGAATTGGGGGACCCCTCTTGAATTATAGTAGTAAGATTCACTTCTTTGATAGACTACATCCATTCATAGGCAATAGATGTAAATTCATATGCATTTACATTTATTGTCTTGATGTCTTCTTATTCATGTATTTATTTGATCTTATTCTTATGCACTCTTACTGTACCTCCACGTTTCTGCTATGGCACCAGGTAAATACTGAACCTAACATCTGTCTAAACAACATGCCATCTGAATAACTTTCATAACCATTTCCTTACAATGATAATTTCTATAGCAGTCTCTGACTGTCTGCATAAACAATGCTGTTGCTACTTCATGCAACATTCAAGTTGATCAGTCTTATGTTTGTTCAGCTTTGCCTGTCATCCTTTGACACTTCTGATACTGACAGAAATCTCATTTTATCAACCTGCACCTTTGAAGCTGTATGAAGAGTTAAAACAACATCTTTCTCCTGAAATCAATCATCAAATGATTCCGACGTTCTATTTGATTCGTTTGCCTCAGGGTTTCCTTCCACTTCATCAATCTCATCTTTCCACAGCTCTGCATGTGGTCCTTTGTCCTCCTGTCCTTAAGCCTCCAAGAAGGTCAAAGTTAACTTTAAAGACCCCTTCCCCCCCTTTTTTAGCTTATGGATTAAAATCCTGTTAGATGCCTCACTCTACCTCGAAATACATTCATGTAGAATCAGTTTCTCAGTCTTGGTCAGCCAGTTTGAGGCAGACATGGTGTGTTTGGTGTTTATGTTTGGAGGTTCTCAGCAGATCCTCATTGGATAATAACCACATTCTGGAAGATCAAACATTATGCATAATTCAATTACAATGATGTAAAACTTGATAGACATGGTATATTATTCTTATTATCATCAACCAACCAATAAGATTGTGTGATTTGACCAACATGTTTTATAAATCATAGAAGACATGCTATGGCTATGCGCCCCAAACCCCCCATTTGTTTGTTAGTTGTTTATATGCAATGCATGTTTGTTAGTTATTGAAGATTTCTCCTTGGAGACTAGTGTGGTTGCTATAGGCAACACTCTATTGTTCTCTCCTAGTAACCCCATTGACTTGAACGGGAAAATGCAAAAACGGCAACCACACTCGCAATTTCCCAGAATTGCACCTTTCTAGTCTAAAGTATGCACAGTAAATTCCTGAGTGTTTGTAACAAGCTGGCCGATGGTTCCAGGCTCCCAAGAAGTAGACAGCTCCACATGTACATTTTCTGGTATTTTATTTACCTTGCAAGGATTTGACAGGTAAATAATACTGGCCAAAAACAACGTTCTACAAATAGGAAACAGAAATTAACACCTGAAACTAAAAACAACTTATCAGGAACTGGTTCTCTGCCTTGCATAAAGGCCCTGGCTTGCATCCCCCCTGATGTTGTCTCTTCTCAGTCTCAAACCATACTGAACTCTCCTCACCTGAAGCATGGCTGCATTTTAAACAGGTGGGCCAAACCATACCAGCAATAAGTAATTTACTCCTCAACTCAACTATGGCCAAGGCCCATGAGTTATCTTGCTTAATTACTCTTAAAGGAGTAGTTCACACCCAAAATGACTTTTTTTCTATTGATTAGTCCAATGAGTTCAATAATATTTTTAGTTTTTCGTCGCATTCCTAAGACAAAAATGTGATAACAATAAATGTACCCCCATTCGTCCCGGATCCGGAATCAATGGGGGTAAATTTACTCAAATAATGTTTTTGTCTTAGGAATGTGACAAAAACCAAAAAATATTATTGAACTCTACTCTCCATGGCATGAGTAATCAATAGAAAAAAAGTCATTTTGGGGGTGAACTACTCCTTTAATCATAAGATTTTTCCAAAATTAATTAGGTTCTATGTTCCCCACAGGTTAATAATATGCATTCACCAGCATTAGTTTTACTGAGGTTAGGTTTAGGGTTAAGGTGGTAATTGGGGAACATAGAACCTGGGGAACATATAACAAACATATAACAACATAAATAAACATTTAAAACACTTTTCAGTCCTTGTGTTGATGTACATTGTAGAAAAACATGTAACACAACACTACTAAACAACTTCCCAGCTGGCTGGTTGGTGATTTCTATTGGAAGCAGCTGTGTAGTGTGTGTGCACATGCAAGTTCTTCAGTATTGTCTATAGGGCACAGGCTGCCTTGTGACTTAACTCAGTACAAAATGGATCGTAAAATTGGAACGCTCTTGGAGTTACAAAATGGAAACATGAACACTGAGGTTATTATTGTATGGTGAACATGACGGTATGTGTTTAAATTATGAACCATAAGACCACTTATCATACAGACAGAACAAGGAGAGCAAATTCTAATTAACTAGTCGAAAGTAAAATGGTGATCTGTAATTTTATCTGTGACATTTTTAGGTCAACATATAATGTAAACTGATGAAGGTAATTTGAGTGGATGCTTATTTTTAACTAATTTCAAATTAAGATGTTCCACCATGGTCCTGTAATCCAAACAATCATCTGTCAACGCACCAAAGCCTCCCAACAATAAATGCAGCTTATGATGCACACAGGACAGGGGCCAGTGATTTATTGCCAATTCAAAAGTCTATATCACACAGATGAGATTTAAAAGAACAAGTAAGTAGCAATGAGAACAAAATTGTTCTGGTCAGAAGCATATCTTAAGTTTCCTTAGTGCAAGGCAGCTTGATGTACAAACACTCCCTGGACATGACTTAATGCAGTATGTCGCAGAGACTAACCCAAACCAACCCTTGAGTCCCATGCAATCAGTGAGTCATTGGGTACCATTTGACTCAGCCAGGGATTGACCTCCCGATCACGGGGCGGACACTCTAACCCAAGACTGAGTTGAGAACACTTGGAAATACTGTAATTCTTGGAGATAAGTATTTTTGTCAAATGTTTTCTCTTGCTACAGCCTCTGTCCAACTGTCTGTCTGTCCTTTCACAGTTTCACTTCGTTTTATAAAGTATGTGTCAGCACCTGTCAGCTGATGCATGCATTTATCCCGCTTGTGCTGTACACTCTTTAATAGTTTAGTACGCTACTGTGGCACTGTGGTTATTTAAATTAATTATGATTTAAGATGGACTTCTAGGACAGGTTGAACCTATGTGTAATTCAATCAGTTACTGTGATGTAGAATATGGTAGAATTGAATAATTAAAGATCAGCGTTCCACTGTTCTTTGCTCATGTTGCGTAACAAATCTGTAACAATCTGTATCTGTCAACCACTTGAACCCTCACATCCCTATTCTGGGTATGTCCTAATAGGCGAACATTCTAGAAAAACGTCATGTCAGCTCAGAACACGTTGCAAAGTTTATTTTCAGTGGATACATTTTGTCTACAGGGGGAAAAAGAAGGGGACCAAATATAGAGCCCTGAGGGACTCAACAATGTATAAATAGTGTTTACATAATTCCAGTAGTGTAAGTGGAATACCTTGTCTGTGACTAAACTATATAATAATATAATAATATAATAATAATATATATATATATATATATATATATATATATATTAGGGCATTCACCAAATATTCGAATATTCGAATATCAAAGTCACTATTCGACGTTGTTCACCGAAGTCGAATATTCGCTTCTTTTTTTTCCCTGAGTTGTCAATGCCCCTGTCAATGCCCCTGGTGGATGAATTTGTTAATGCTCTATACCAGGGCTTCTCAAACGTTTTTAGGCCGTGACCCCCAAAATAAACATATTTGAACTGGGGACCCCCACCCTGACAAGCACTTGGAATTGTAGGTATTACATTTAATACTCGGTTCCACAGATAAATATTGTGAAAATAGCAGATCTACATGCTCACAACGCCTTGCAACGGGAGGCGTTGTGAGCATGTAGATCGGCTATTTTCACAATGTTCGCCTCTTGCTTACTTAACAGTTCTGCTGCCGTTGACGATCCTCACCGGCATTTAAAGGGTTAAAATCATGGTGCCGTTGACGGTGAGCACCGTCAATCTTACTGTATTTACAGTAAAAATATTATTACTTACAGTACGTCGCTCCGTTCCCGCCCGCATCGGTAATGTCCGCGATTTGTTTACAACGCACGTTGGGCGTGCACGCGAAGTGAAGCTCCTCCATAGTAAATCCATTGAGAGGCCCATAAAAATGTTTACAGCACAAACAAAGCTCGGCTGGCGGCCGCCATGACACACTGTCACATGACACATGTCATGTGACTAGATGACGTAATCGTTGATGTCATTCACCATTCTATCGGTGCAAAGACAACCCCATCCAGCCCTTCACGATAATAGCGTCTGCTAATGGAGGGAGCGGCGCGGCAGCAAAGAAAATGTAACTCTTCATATTAAGTGGCAGCATTAGTGTTAATATTTGACAGTTTGGACAGTCCTGTAGAATATTCGATATGTATGTATGTATGTATGTATATATATATATATAAACAGTATGTATAGTGGCCGCACACTCATAGCTCCGATGTAATAATTTATGAGGACATTAAAGTAAAACCAACGTTTCAGCAGCTAAGCCGCCTTCACCAGGGTGTGTCTAAACTATGACATCTGGACGTCTAGATCCAAAGCCAAGAGAAATAACTGTAAAAATGTGGCTGGCATCAGCGTTTCCTCTGATGCCAGATTTGACACCCTCCGGTAAAATCCTTGGCTCCGATTCCCCATCGAAACAACAGGAAAGATTTGCAACAAACAGCGACAGCGAATAATTGGATATTAAGTGTCATGCAGCCAGCCCTGGGTCAAACCACAAACTACCACTGCTTAATACTGTGGGGATCCATGACTCTGCTTTCCATATCCCCTCCTCTCATTTGTTTTTATTGCTGATGGGGATACGTTTAAATACACACATTTCCATTTGGGTGATTGTAGACCACTGTTTCCCAAACACTGGGTCGGGACCCATGTCTGTCGCAGACAGATTCTTATGGGTCCTTTTGTTTTTTGTTTCCTACATTTAGTTTTTGAATTATTAATGTTCCAAAAGATTTTCATGAATTAAAAACATAATTCAAAGATTTTTCTCTATAATTTCATGAAGACATCAATGAAAAATCTAAGAAATTCCATGAATTTGAAAACAAATGTTTTCGCAAAGCGAGACGTTGTGAGCTTGTAGATCTGCTGTTTTCACTATAGTTTGTGGTCCCGAGCACTAGTTTGGGTCATGTTGGGTCAAGTTTGGGAACCACTGTTGTAGACTGTCTGATATGTCTGATATTTATGTCAATTTAAGAATGCATGTTTACCACATTACGCTTGACATCCCTTTTGTGGGCACAACTGTCAACAATTGTAAAAATAATAGTAATAATTATTTAAGAAAATACATTTTACAGAGTATCCACAACTTTCCAAAGTCCCATCGTGCATTGCGCAGAAGGTGCAGGCAGCTTCCGGCGCCGCAGCCGAGTGTGATCTACAAGCTCACAGCGGCTGCAACTGCGCCGTGACGTGAGCTTGTATGTCTGCTGTTAACCAGAAGTGTCCCGCAAATAATGCTACAGTAAATTCTGGCGGAAACAGGTTGTTATTTTTGATTTACAAGCTCACGACACAACGCATCAGGAAGCATTGTGAGCTTGTCGATTTTTTTATTTCCTGTATGACAATGACATACCGTAGGGCTTAAAAGCTTTCAGTGGTTAATAAAGTTTCCCCCGTTATTTTTACATATCGAACGCTGCAGCCAAGCAATGTACCTGTCCTTTTAGCGAAGACGGCCATTCAAATTGTCAATTAGACATGCAGGCACCCTTGCCTCTGTGTCATCATGTGTCAGACGTTGTAAAGTGGCTCCGTGACTGACACCTCCATATTGAAACGGGAACTAAAAGGAATCTGTCTCTGGGTGATGTTCTTCTTTCAGCGTAATTCCTCAGC
>NC_137816.1:28838619-28846119 GCF_963921795.1 Nannobrachium achirus | reverse complement strand
CAGCGGTCTGGACCGACCAGTTGCAGTCCAGTGCCATTTGAGGATAATGGTTGCAAGGACTCGCAAGGAGTTGCATTGGCGTGGACTGGCCTTTAGTCCACTGACCGCTTACGAGTCCACTTGGTTCCATTTGCTCTTGGAGTTACAGACATGTAAGGGCCCATTTGGTTCCAAAATATCATACAATCTGCTGTGAACTCCTGAAAGTCCCCAGACCCCAATTAGCGAACCACTGACTTACAGGCACAACACGCAATAGGGACGCGTGGTGGACTACTTCGGCTGAGATGTCTAGCCATGCAGCAAGTCCCTCTCTGCCCTCCATTCTACTGGTGAATGTATAGTCCCTGTGCAATAAGTCATGCAAACTATTGCTGCATATTCAATCCCATAGAAAGACCAGGAACAACTGCATAATTTGCCTCACAGAAGCATGGATGTCCGAGGGGACCCCATATTCATTGATCACACCACAGAGATGCTGTGTTCCGCACGGACAGGACAACAGATACCTCAGGATTTTAATGCAGTAATTGTTACTGTTGTGTACATCCTCTCGTCATACAGAACACAGGATAAACAAGTGAAATTGGAAGTGATGAAACAAAAGAAATGAGCCAGAGACAACATTGGAGCTGGAACTACACGGTTCCATTAAAGCTGACGAATGAGGTTGATAAATGGGGTTCTCTCTCCTGACTGGATGAAATTGGTAACCCAAATGGAAATGTATTTTCCTTTTACTAAAGAGCTGGAGGGATGGAGAGACCCCTGTTACTGAACAAATACTATAGCAATGATTGTCGAGGCTTTTATTTTGCTGGTAGACATTAACCCGCAGACAGGATAACCTGAAGAACATTAAATATCGACGCATCACCAGCAACACTCAGGATGAAGGAACTTTCGACCAAAAGCACTTATCACACCCGCTCCAGTGATCTCCTTTTGCTGAAGGCTCCTCTAGCACACACATTACTGGGCGAGGCAGCTTTTTCCATCAGCGGCCCAACATCCTGGAACTTACTTCAAAACTGTCCTCCCTGCCATCTCTTGGCAAGTTCAAAGGACTGATCCTTACCACTTTCAATCATGATTGCACATGTTTCACTTGATTTATTAGCTCTGTTCTTTTGTAAATTACTCTGTTTAATTTATAATGTTTTAATATTGTGTTTTTTATTGTTCTGTATATTTTAACCTCGGCTACATTGAAAATGAGGGCTTGCCCTCAACTGTACTTCGAGTATAAATAAAGGTGATGATGATCAATTCAATGTGGGCCCGTGCATACAGCCCCATTGATAGCGTCCTGGTGAGCTGCATCACCACCTGGTATGGCATCTGCACCGCTCCTCGACCACAGAATGCTACAGAGGGCGGTGCACATCGTCATAGGTGAGCTTCCCTCCCTCCAGGACAGATACGCCAAGCGGTGCATAGCCACGGCTAAGCGGATAATCAGTGACACTTACAGAACCACCCCAGACACAATCTGTTCATTCACACTGCTACCGTCAGGCAGATAATACTGCACAGCATCAAAATGCCAAATGAACGGACCAAGGGACATTTTCCACAGCAAGGCTGTCAGCAGGGGCGTCAATTGGGCAGGGGCGCAGGAGGCATTTTAAAAGTGAAGGGGACACATCTGGGAGGTATGTGCGCGCGCACAGCGCGCGCGAAAAATTTTGGGGTATCCCCCCCACTTTTGGTGATATCCCCCCCACTTTTGCCCCGAGGAGGGGGGGACATATCCCCTCCACTTGAGCTGAATTACACAGTTGTTTTACGCAGATTTCAAGGCATTTTTTTTTCTTGTTACTGTATCCCCCCCACAGTAACAAGAGGAAACGTAACTTAAAATGTGTTGACAAACGAAATTGCATTTCCATTATGCATCTGTTCAAAGGTACTTACATTGTTGCTTGATTTAAAGAACAACGTTATCGTTTTTTGGTTTTTTGACTGAGAATGATGTGAGACTAGCCTACACACACCAGCAGCAGGTCCAGCACCTGCAATGACGGTCTCCTTCTGCCACTGCCTGCCTGCTTGTCACTATCGCGTTGCATTAATTAAACTCATTCAGAACAGCTGAGCTGAGCTGACTGCACTGCACTGGTGGGACTGTGCCTCTAGAGGGCAGTAATACGCCTTGAAATGAGAACTACTCAGGGCCCAATTAAGAAGGCGGTAATTAACGCCCGTGCTAAGGAGATACCGACTGCCGACGATCGCGTTTGACACATGAATAACGCTCAGCAGCTGATTATGTGATTTGCGATGATCGTAATTGTGCGCTCACCACGTGAAAAATTATTCATGGGTGTGTTTTCATGGAAACGTGTGAGGAAACCGATGGCATGACCGCTGTAGGTACATTCACCAATCAGAAGCTTGTCCGTCATTCCATTTAACTGGCATAAAACCAGAGGATGGGGGGGCTAATGCTTATTCACATATCACAGTGATATCATGCTTGTAAATATCTCACACTCAATAAGGTCTGTTTTATTAGAACCGACATTGTTTGCGTATAGAGAAAAAAAGGCGAGAAAGAGAGAGAGAGAGAGAGAGAGAGAGAGAGAAGGCTATATTAATATAATACTTTTTTTTGTCACGTCCACATATCTATTTGTCTCTCTCATCTCATGCCAGCGTGTCAGTGTGACATAGGCTGGCCTTGTTGAGTGAACAATGGACGCATAGTGGCCTATTAATTAATAGGCTACGGAACGGCGGCCTCCTGCCAAAAAAAAGGGAATCTGATGGAACCAGTAGCCTAATTAAACGAAATAAAACATATCCCACCTGATTTAGTTTGATATTGAGTACAGTAATAATAAATACATTTCATTTATTATTTAGAAATTTACATTTGTAAAATTAGACCAAAAATGACAGAGATGTAAAAGAATAGGGCTGTTTAATTACTTAATTCATTGCCTAGGTAATGGCAGCCAGACGGCTGCTGCATGTCCTTGAACTGTAGCACATAGGCCTACTGTACATGTGTGTGTCCGAAAAAAACATATTTAGACTTAAAAGCTGTCAACATGCCATGTATAGCCCAGGGTTTCCGCCACCGTTATATAGGCCGGGCGCCCCGCCCGGTCTGATATCGCCCCCGCCCGGCCAGACGTCCAGGGAAAATGATGCAAAATTCCTCCTAAAAGCGTACAGGCAGGCGACACGGCTCTGGAATGTGTTCAAGAATGTGCATGCATCCTGCCTCGCTGCGCTGTCTATCAGCGCACATTAACACCAGATAGATTTGTGTTACATAGTTGTTATTTTTTATTCTTTTGTGCTGTGCTGTATGGCTGCAGCGTGCAGAGCATACACCATACCCCTTTTTTGCAAAGAGACTTCACGTCGTCGTCATTAGACACACACGCACACACACACACACACACACACACTTGCAGAGAGAGGGAGAGCTATATTATTAGCCGACATGCTAACAGTGCCGCTATGTGTCCGATGGGACGCGATGCCAGATGAGAACCACAACAAAAAGTTTTCATCATCTTCACCTCCCAGCGAGTCAACAGTTTGCAAATGCAGATCCTACATGCTGCCTGCATTAACATTGGATATGTTTCTTTAGCCTACTTGAACGGGGCAATAGTGTTCCGTTTCTCTCTCTCGCTCTCTCTCTCTCCCCCCCAGTCCCTCCCGTACGAACGTTGTGCAGTGCAGGCTTGCTGGCGTGTGAGCTTGATGAAAACCGCTAATCTACAGGCTCACATTATGCAAAAAAAAAGACGTGCATCCGGACGCGATGAGCGCTCAACTGCCTGCAACTAATTCAAAATCGCGCAATGCAACCCGTAAAGCGACATGCCTCATTGTGCGAACATGAAGTGACTGTTATGGAGAAACTAGTCTTTAGCTGTGAGTTTTCTCAATCCCCCAAAACAGGCACAGGAGTAGCGCTAGGTAGAGAGGCGCGTGTGTGTCTTTGTTTTCAAAGAGTCAGAACAAACTCCTGGGCTGGTGATCAACACTGCTTTTCCGACGTTTCCTCCCAACAGCGACACATATCCACACGTTACTGAGCTGCATGTGTGTCCAGCCTGCTTGCAAGTGTTTGTGTGTTAAGATACGGTAAACACATCTCCAACTCCGACCGTCTAACTTTGCTCAGCGTTGCCATGTTTTGTTTGTGAGAGAAACAAGCAATCAGGTCTATGCAAATAAAATGTATGTTTTTGTAGTGGAGTAAAGGTACAATATTTGGATCCGAAATTGTGGTGGAGTAGAAGGAATCAAAATACTGAAAACTGGAAATAGACAAAGTACAAATACCTTGAAAATAATTAAGACACTTCTCTTTACTTCTTTAGGCCAAAAATGATAAATGTTCTCTTATTATTTTGAGGGCAAAAATAAGAATTAATATTAAAAATTAAGTGAATTAATTACTGGAATTAATTAATTAATTATCCAAAAAATTCGGCGCCCGCGCAAAGCGCGGGCGCGAGATCCCCCCCTGGTCAAGACTTTTTCCTGCAGGAAACCCTGTAGCCTATAGTGCTTCGAGAGCTTTTTTTCTTTTCTTATTTGGCTAAATTGGCATGACGCATCGCGATCAGCGATCACGCATCTATATGAAGCAAAGCAAAACTGCAGATTGATTCCTCATAGATCGGGCAATTATGAAGCGATTTTAAAAATTTAGAGCTCCTGAACACTGGAGGGGATATCCCCCCCACCCAAAAAAAGTGGAGGTGTTAATCCCCCCCGTCCCCCCCTACCCCCTGCGCGCATGCAATTGGGTATGGCAGGGGTATGCAGCTGCCATACCCTGGGTCCAGGGGGGAAAATAAAAGTTACTTTTAAATATAAATCCATGAATGTCTCATTGTCTATCTGCTGGTTATGTTGTTAAATTACATTAAAATAACTACAAATGCAAAATTTAACAAGGTATTATAATTATATTCTCCACACTTGTATTCTCCCCATCTTGACAGAATGGTATATTCGCAGGCCAGCTGCACAGGTGCAATTCATTATTGCCATATCCAGCCCAAGAAACCATAGACATTTTGGGGGAAAACATAAAATGTACTTCTTAAAATAAATGTATCATGCCTGTTGCTAAGGTATGGCAACATGACTGGTGTCTTGCACGCGCGCCTTCGCGCGCGTGCAAGACACCAGTCATGTTGCCATACCTTACCTTTTTCTGAATTGACGCCTCTGGCTGTCAGGCTGCTGAACAGGTGCTGAGCCCTGTCGCCAGTCTTACATTGCTCCCATTTTATTTGTACGATCACTTTGTGGATGAACTCCCGTTCCCGTACTTGTATGTTTTAATTCATATTTTGATATCTGCAACTATTTTACTTTTTGGTAACACTTTACTTAAATGTCTGGTCTATAATGCATTTACTGGTTTAACATTTATAATGCATTATAATGTGCTTATAAAGCATTATAACAACATTTACAATCTATTATAAGTGCTGGTCATAATGCATTATAAGGTCAGTGGAACAGCATATTATAACTACATTAATTTAGATAGTTATAAAGGGTCTTTGTTATACTTTATGCATAATGTGTCTTCATTATTCTATATGTATATTTGTTTTGATATTTGATATGTTTACTTCTATTCTCAATCTCATTAATTGTTTAAAATGTAACTGCAGTTCATGGGTTGCTTGCAATAAAATAGTTTCATGCAATCTTTTTTCCGCTGTAAACACATGATCTGACAATAAAGTGAAGTTGAAGTGATCAGGTCAATTATACCAGTGGTGACTGCATGGTGAATACAGTAAGTTACAGCAAATGTTGGCAGTTTCGGTCCCTTAAAATTGTCTTAACATGGCCAAAAAGTTACTTTAAATTGTACGTTTCTAGTGGGATAGAAAGGTGAGTGCAGGTAGGCAGGTGGATTCTTAGACTTCAGACATGGTTAAATGTCATTTTAGTTTTTGTCACTTTCCTGCATTCCCGACCCAATAATAAAAGGCTGACACTGTTGCGGTAGGAGACGATACAAAACTATATCAAATAATAATATAAACTCCCAAATAACTCTCACGATGTCATCACTGAGAGCCCTACTAATGGTTCCAGGTTCAAAGAGAATATTTTATCTTCTATTACTATAACTTCAATTAGTCAAATATTGGATTATTGGCTAAGGAATGTGACCAAATCTATATTTAAAAACAATCTATCTATTCAAGGCTTCATGGGCTGTATTTCTTCACTTGGACCTTATAGTATACTTACTAACATCCAGTGATGTGTTGTGAGCCTGTAAAATCAGCTATTCTCAGCAAAGATATTGAGTGTACTAGAGGGGGAAAAGTAAGGCAGTCAGTATTAAAGACACATGGGGGACTCTGGTCAATGAATATTATACAGTAGTGTTTCAGTGGTTAAAAAGCAGTGCATTCCAATGCAATGAAATACTTGCACTCAGCTACTATCTGGCTTACATAATTAATAATATGAAAAGAAGAAATTACAATAACATACTGTATAACAACATATCAAAATCAAATCTTAATAATTGCAATTCCTACATAGAATACAAACTAATAGAACCTTTGATAATTATTAATCATTAACTACACTACTGCAGCAATAAGTGTAAACATAGTAATGCACAATGCAGTGCTGGATATCTCACTTTAGTGAGCATGCAGTAAGGCTAGTTATACAAATACTCAGTCTGACTGCCTGAGGGTACAAACTGTTTCTAAAATGGGCAATAAGCAACATGATGCTACAGTACAGTTAAGCTTTCCTGCATGGCAATAAGGTATACACTAGGTGGTGACTGTTCATAGATGTACACCCACAGCACCCAGCAGCAGTACATTTTATAGAATCTAGTGTGGGGGCGTTTTCTTTGGTAGTAAACCAACATGCCTGCAAGACAGGGGTCTTCTTTTTTTCCGGGCCAAAGGACCCCTTAGCTGAGAGAGGTGAAGCAGGGACCAACGCCAGCGTGAGGCATCGTGAGCGTATGCATATATCTGCTATTTTCTGCAAATATTCCTCCGAATACAGATGCTAGGTTTCAAGTGGTTAATGTAAAAATGAATGAAATTCTAGTAACTCTGGGGGGGAGAGGGTCTGAGGAGGTCCTGGACCCCCTGTTGAAGACCCCTGTTATAAGACTAGCTCAGTCAGAGCTGAGATCAAGGTCTAGTCAACCATATGGGTTACTGTACATGAAATCACTAGTCCCATCTTTTTTTTCCAAAACCACATTTTAAAGCCGTTTTGCAATAGGGCGGCCGCAGCATGTTAACGTTTGCGGACCCTTGCTATAGACTAATGATTTGATAATAATCAAATCAGTGCGTGCATTGTGACTGAGGTCAAAAATGTCACTTCCTTATTATGGAGAGGGCAAGAGGGTAATCTGATTACTGTCCAGTATATTGGGGTTTTAGAGTAATCAGACTGATACAGTACTCTCATTAACCTACTGAGGGATGCATTCATTGAATGTGTATGCTG
>NC_137816.1:28728619-28836119 GCF_963921795.1 Nannobrachium achirus | reverse complement strand
GTTGTTAGTCACCTTCAATAATGTTTATTTTTATTAATGATATGGTGATCAAGGTGAGACATTCATTTATATGAGATTAAAAAAAAGTAATTGTTGGTATGTTGCCAACATCAGTTGAATCGAAGGTTGTCGTTTTGTTTTTTTGTTTTTTTGTAATAAAACATCAATTTGAAAGTCGTCACGTGAGAACGTTTTTTTTTTTTTTTTTTTTACTTTAGCAGCAAACATAGGAAAGTAAAGATGACGTTTGGCTACATAGATTTTGTTATGATTAGAATGCGTCAAAGTCTGTTAATGTTGAAGGCTTCAAATTAAACAATCCTCATAATCTTCTGCTGAGAGAAGACCATTATAGTAACTGGGATTAGGCAGTCACTGTGCTATATGTATTATGTTAAACCGGATTAGAATTTCCTCCAAAAGTTGGATGGGAAAGAACGTTTGGAGACAGGCCAGTAGCTGGGACTCTGCAGGTCTGGGCAGGGTTTTTGAGGCGTGAGTCGAGAGAGAGTCGAGAGAGTTGTTGATTATTCATGAAACAAGTGTGTCAAAGACTTAGTAATGACTCCAAGATAATGGCAAATGTGTGTATGAGGTATGACAACTCGAGCAAAGCTAAAACTATGTTCAAACATGATCCAGAATATCTGGGGAAGTGATCTGAGAGCCCCCCATTTTGAAACACATAAGAAAAAAGGGTCTGGAAAAGCTGACTGGATGAGTTAGAAATGTATTAAAGGACAACAAGGGTTCATATTTTAGATAGTCATTAGAGAAAAGAAAAGATGAGCGTTAAAATACTTTCATTTACTTATTTCTATCGTTTTAGCGATTTTAATGATTTTAATGATTGATGATGGCTAAATATATATTTTTAGACACACTAAGCCCATTCCCACGATGCACCGCAATCTTTCCTGGGCAGATGTGACTTATGGGGGCTGAGTAACTAAACAATTGCCGGCTTATTATGTCTAAAAAGACATATTTAACCACTTGTACGCATGCCCCCAACCACTGAAATCAAAATACTAAAATTGCTAAAACAATAGAAAGCAGTAAATGAAAACATTTTAACACTTTTCTTTTCTGTAATTAATTACAATCTAAAATATGAACCCTTGTTGTAAAAAACTTGTGTGTTCATTCTTAGTCATGAGCTCACTCAAGAGAGACCCTCTGGCATCCTGAGATAAGCTACACTGTAGAGCATTGGTTCACTAAGTGGGGTCTGGGGACTGCTACTTGAGGGGGTTCCAGGGGGTCCCCTGCAAAATGAGGAACTGTTTAAACACATAAACACAGACCATTTTATTTTATTTTATTTTCGGCTCGAGCTATTAGACCTGCTATTTCCGAAACATGTTGATAAATCATTAAAATGTTGACAATTATTCAATTTCTGTGACAAAATACATACAATCTGTTTGGGGCTCCATAAAGTCAAAATGTTCGAGAACCACTCTGATGTAGAGCGTGAACACATGTAACCAAATGGACCAATCCAAAAGGGTCCATTAGGTTACATTTACACTCTTCAGAGTTTCAAATGGATAAATGAGAGACTATTACTGTGTAATGAGAATGCCATAAAAGAGTTGCAATCCATGACCTACAATTTGCATTTGTTTGTCCTCAAGGTGTAATCACTGAGACATGACCATCAATTCAACACTTAAACCACTTTGTTTATCAGGGTCCCCCAGAAGTTATTGTACATCAAATCCAACGCTTGAGCGTCTATGACGTATTGTATACACTATACAGAATATACGTCCATCAGCTTTTCCTGTTAAGCTACCGGTATCTAGACTGTGGTCTATCTACTGCACCCGGAAGTGATGCAAAGACTTCAATTCTAGCCTGATTTCAGACTCTGCGCCAAAGATATTTAATTAATGAAGATGGCTCATCCTCATTGGATCCACTAGAGTGCGACATGGTACACAAATCCTACAAATAGACTCCTAAGTGGGCGCCGGCTCTGACTGCAAATCTCGCGCACGTCCTGTTTACTGGTGCTATAGATCCCGCGAGAGTGTGTTGCTGGGACAGCTAAAGAGCAATAATAAAGTTGATTTTCTCCTTTGTTGTGTCGATGAAAAAAGCCACTTTAGTATGACAATTTTGTTAATATTATGTGGCTTGTGATGATCGGGTCCAATATTTAGTTCAGTGACCATAGCTTCTGAACTATTATTTTGATCTGTGTTCACGTTAGCTCTCTCATTGTAAATGAATAGACTCCAACCTGCTTCTGCCTCCTAAAAAGGCGTCCCCCCTACGTCATGCAGAAACGGGAAGTACGGGTCTTTTGCACCCTCTTGCTATCGCCCTCTTGGTCTGCGCTGAGCTTGAGTCTGACATTGTCCCATTGACAAGAGATTTCAAAGGGGAGGGGATTTGAAATTTGAAATTCCCAATCACAAGAGATCTGGTGGGAGGGGTTGTGTTTGACTTGTGCGACTTCCCCCCTCCCCCTCCCCTCTATGACAGGCATCAAACAGGTCGTTGTCTTTGATGCTAACGAGGTAAGCACAACCCCCTTTGAAGTTCAAAGGGAGCAATTAAGAGCTTTGGCTCCCTCCACTGGTTTTGTTGATTTTCAAAAGTTAGACCCACCCCCTCCTCCGAGGTTCCGACTCTCATTGGCTTGGTTCTGCCTAAACCAGAGAAACTTTAGCGTCATATGACAACACCAGACCAAGAGAACCGGTCCACTCAGAGAGTGGGCGGGTCTATGGGCTGGAGCCAGGCAACGTCAATTCCCATAATGCATCCGGAAATTATGTCATCCGGAAATCCGCCTTTCCGTCCAGATCAATGTTATGAATTTCAGAAAAAATTATGTATCTCGCAATCTTCTCCCAGATCACGTTCTTGTTCAAAACAAACACTTTTCTATGGACCATAATTAAAGCACGAATGAATGCAGTTATAATTTGTATTTTCCGGGTTCTGTTTACATATGGACACATGGTGCATTCAGGGAGCCGTCAAAAATAAGGTAAAAACCCTGGCAGAGGCTACTGAATAAATTAATGTATACATTACCTGGCAGTGAATGTGTTAAACACATACACGTTAACGTATAGGCCTAGCTATACTGATAAAAATAAATGTTGGGGTGATTTTGTTTTTAGGGGATGGCGGAAAGTCGTCACCATGCGCAACATGTAGGATTAACAAAACAACAATATAGCTTCACTTTGTTCGGTAACGCAGAATGCAGCTTGTTACTATACTGCTAAACGTGTATTACAACACTGCCCAGGGATAACATTTGCCACTTTTTTCCCTGTACTCCAGGGGTGTTCAACAGGGGGTTTGGGACCCCTAGTGGTCCTCAGTTACTACAGGGGGGCCGCCAAATCTTGTGTGAAGACCATGGATGGATTGACCCCCGCGAGGGCCCCTGGACGATAATTTTTTAGGGCCCCCCCTCTCTCCATCATAACCCCCCCCTCCCTCCCGACGCACACTGCCCAGCTTGGATTTTAAGCCATGATGATCATCTGTGGGCCAAAAAAGCACCTGTAGACAACAGAGAAGGGGCCCACGCATTTGATTTTTAATTAACATATATACATTTAATTTGAGTAAATTGTCAATGACCACGCGGCCCAGTTCCCCCCAAGGGCCCCTGAGAGCCAAGGGCCCCTGGCAACGGCCCCACCAGCCCAATGGTTAATACAGCCCTGGTGAAGACCCCTGCTCTACACCGAATCTCTTTATCGAGTGTTGGACCCAGAATAGGAAAGCTGGGGTTCAAGTGGTTAATACTTTGCCTTCTCTCTTTAATTCATTCTTTCACATGAGTCAACATCAATGTGATGGTATCCTCGCCAACATGACGTGACACCCTGGCTGTAAATTGGGATGGATTGTGATTGGTTATCAGTATTTCAGTATCATTCATCAAATTGCTCTGAAAGTGACCAAATTACATTTGTTACGTGGTGGACTTTTAAAGACAGTATTCAGTAGCCTACATGTGTAGTTGTCATTAGTGTGGTCGTATGGACAAACCTTTACAGCAAGACTGATATTAACTTTGCCTACTATCAGAGCTCAGTTAAAAGTTGCAGTAATATGATTTTTTTGTTGGTGAAAAATACATAAATAGTTTTGCACCACACAGTATTAACCTTACACACACAAAAAAGAAAAACACTAAATCCAGGATTTTCAAGATTAAAAGATTTAGTCTGCCCATTAAATTATGAATGAGTGTTTGTGTGTGCCAGCAACCATAGACATTAAAAACAAATAGAATGACAAAATAACTTTAAATCGTCACATAGAATGACAGTTTATGCCTGAAAACTCTAAATAAAAAATAAATGATGATTTAAATATTGATTTATATTCTCTCTCTCTCTCTCTCTCTCTCTCTCTCTCTCTGTCTCTCTCTCTCTCTCTCTCTCTCTCTCTCTCTCTCTCTCTCTCTCTCTCTCTCTCTCTCTCTCTCTCTGGCAACCAGAGATTCTTTTTAATGCAAGCTAAATAGTATGTGATTATTATTCATGTCTAGTGTGTTACCATGGGGCCAATGAGACCCAGCTCACTTCTGTCCTCAGCTGGAAAAGGGTTCCCAGTTCCACGATCCAGTAATGCTACTCTGGAGGTTGTCTTGGCTGGCTCTGCTCAAACACACTGCCACCCAGTGGTGGAAGAAGGACTCATATTTTGTTTTATGGTACTAGAATGACATTTATTTTTTCCTTTCTACAGAAATATCTACAAGCTCAGCTCTTTTTGAATTGTCAAATTATAATTACTTTATACATGTTTGTAGTAGCCTAATAATATAAATCTACAAAGAAACATATCTAAAGTTTTTAAATAGTAGCCTCTGAGGTATTTGCCTATATGATGATTGTGTAGTGGAGTAGAATGGAAATACTCAGGTAAATATACCTAAAATTATACTTAAAGTATTATGTAAATGAATGTACATGTCACTAATTTCCACCACTGCTATACACACACACGCACGCACGCACGCACGCACGCACGCACGCACGCACGCACGCACGCACGCACGCACGCACGCACGCACACACACACACACACACACACACACACACACACACACACACACACACACACACACACACACACACACACACACACACACACACACACACACACACAGAGAGAGAGAGAGAGAGAGAAAATTTAGAAGTTTACAATAATGCTTTTACAAATTAAAAGCCCAGCCCAGGCTGAGATTAAAGTAGATTATGATTAACCCAGTTATCGTACATAATATCTGACTGTGTTGTTGTTTGAGGCAAGTTCATGGCAGCTAATGTTGGAAACCTACAGTTCAAGCCTCTTCATGGTTCAAACACCTCACACAATTGGTGGGTGAAATTCACGCCCCTCTCAGAAGGCCATTTGCTCATAAGAATCCTGTCCCACTGACCAAAAGACAAGACTGTATGAAAAACTAAAATGGTCTCGCAAAGGTGAGAAGATGAAGATGAATGCATTACTCTGCTAAAACTGAACAAATAAACATGAACAAACTTGCTCCACAAAAATAATGTTGATATAACTAAGATATTTGATGAGAAGTACATTTTATATAGCCTGCAGATTGACATGCAACTATATATATATATATGGGCATAAAATGGACGCAAATAGACAGATATCTCCATATGGCATATATGGGCATAAAATGGACGCAGAATCACAAAGATCTCCATATACGGGCATAAAGGGACACAGACAGACAGATACAGAGATCTCCATATATGGGCATAAAATGGACGCAAATAGACAGATATCTCCATATATGGGCATTAGGGGTGCAACAATACTTGTATCGATATCGAACCGTTCAATACGAGGGTTACCGAACCGCATGACCCTGTACCGAACAATACAATACAATACCACTCCACATCCACATTCCCCTATAACCCCCTCAAGGATCCCTAGGGGTCCGCAGAGCCCACTTAGAGAACCACTACCCTAGAGGTTGGGTACCGTATTGTTCAAAGTTAAAACAAAAAATACGTAGTTATAAAAATACATTTATAAATCAAGGACATTTCTGTTAATTTTTTGTATCGAAAAAATATCGAACTGTGACAACAAAATATCGAACCAAATCGAACCGTGAATTTTGTGTATCGTTGGGCATAATGGGCATATATGGGCATAAAATGGACCCAGAACTATATCTGCAGTGATCTCCATATATGGACATAAAATGGACGCCGACAGACAGACAGATACAGATATCTCCATATATTGGCATAAATGGACACAGACAAACAGATGGTCAAAACGGGTCCTATGACAACGGGTATAATGGGGTTTGCATTAAAGGGCGGGGCATTCATTCCCTATTTACATCGTTCCCGAGTTGGCCAGGTCGCCGACTAGACGACAGCTTCTAGTTTCTGAAATTGCGAGTGTGGTTGCCCGACTCGGGTGGGATCGATTGTAAAAAAATCGCACCTGTGCGAAGTGAGCGGTGCAAACACTAATGAGGAGGGGGAGTATGACAAACTATGACATCACCGTCAAAATATTATGTAAGTAATATAAGTCATATTTAGATTCTTAGAATGAGAGAAAGGGGAAGACGGAGAAGGAGATCAGCCGGAGAAGACAGCAGGAGCGGTTTTGCAGTCGCTAAATCGCACTGTTGTGAAGAAAAAAGTTGAGCCGGAAGGCAAAGCTCTCTGTCTACCGAGCAATCTTCGTTCCTACTCTCACCTATGGTCATGAAGTGTGGGTCACTAACGAAAGTATAAGGTTGCGGGTGCTGGTATCTCGCTTCATCATACAAGGCCGCCGCACAAAAGAAGTGAAAACAGCAGATCTATGAGCACACAACGCCTCGCACCGCGAGGCGTTGTGTGCTTGTAGATCGGCTGTTTTCACTAGTTTAAATCATTTTTAAAATGATAAATACAAAACAAACGGTTTTGGACATACAAGGTTTCCACCCGACAACGACGAAATATAACTCATGTACAGCAATTGGCCCACTGGCTTGTCACTTGTCGTGATCTGAAATGGCAAATATTTGAGTAGCAGCAGCGCTATAGAGATAGCGCTGCAATGAGGGCCTCTCCAACTCTTTTTCCCGGGCTGAATCTCCTTATGCGGAGCTGATTGTTGACATCAGGCTGTTCCGGAGGAAATCGGCGCAAGCGCTGACTCATTGTGACATCACTTCATAAAAGGCTCTGACATCACGTACGCCACATGAGTCAACAAAAAATCTCTGTGAGTGTGTATGGAGGAAATCGGCGCAAGCGCTGACTCATTGTGACATCACTTCATAAAGGCTCTGACATCACCTACGCCACATGAGTCAACAAAAAATCTCTGTGAGTGTGTATGTATGTATGTAATCCGCGTATCTCGAGAACCGTTCGTCCCACCGGCATGCGCGTTCTCCATATATGGGCATAAAATGAATGCCCGTATGCGGAGCTGATGTCTGACATCAGAGTTTTCCGCAACCGGTACTGTGTGTGCAGAGATCTCCATTTATGGGCATAAGTGGACAAAGGCAAACAGATGGTCAAAACGGGTCCTATGACAACAGGTATATTGGGGTTTGCATTAAAGGGTGGGGTATTCATTCCCTATTTCAAATTCGGCATGCGCGTTCTCCACCGCAGCATGGACACAGGCAAACAGATGGTCAAAACGGGTCCTATGACAACAGGTATATTGGGGTTTGCATTAAAGGGTGGGGCATTCATGGGGTCCGCTCCAAAAAAGAAAAAGAAAATAAAAGAGACAAAGACAAACATAAGACAAGAAACCAAGCGTGGGACTGGGAGGATGACTTGAATGATGCAGATTTAAGCATATATGGGCATAAAATGGACGCAGATAAACAGATATCTCCATATACGGGCATAAAGGGACACAGACAGACAGATACAGAGATCTCCATAATATATATACTGTATATAAAAATCATGGTATAGTATTTCCTTGTTTGAGTTAGGTGGAAAAGCATTGAAATGATCATGTCCATTGACTTTGGATTGAAACATGATGCTCAATATACTGTAGTATACCAACAGTCAACCAGGGGCCCCGGTTCCCGCCTGGGGAACTGGAGGCCCAGGCCAGGGTAACAATGTCGATGTGTGTCCCTATGCAAGACTCTTAACCCCAAACTGCTCACGCGCTCCTTGTGGGCAGCGAATTAGCTGGGCTGGGCTGAAAATACAGAATTTCCCTCGTGGGAGGAAATAGGTGTCTATTAACAGTAGGAGACTATACACATGGGGGGGGGGTTTGCAACGACTAAATTGGGGAGAGAATTACAAAATATCTTGCAGTATTTTTATTTTATTTTATTGTAAGTGAAGGTTAGGGCTGTCACAATTATTACATAATCGTCTAATCGTGATTTTTGGACATAATCGTGATTATTTTTCATAATCGTCATAATCGTTTCCATGTTGAAAAATGTTCATATATTTAAATAAAAGGTCAAAAATAGTGGAAATAGCAGATCTACAAGCTCACAACGCGTCACATCGCGACGCGTTGATCTATTTCCACTATCAATGTTCTTTTTTAACTCTTTGAGTGCCAGCGCCCTCTAGGGGCCAAAGAATGCCAGCGCATCTCTCATAGGCGAGCGCTTCAGCTTCCAGGACTTCAGCTTCCAGGACCTCACGTGCTCACGTTCATGCACGGCATGGAAATGTCCCGGATGAAGATGCTAACAGAATGGCTATTCCCATTTTGTCATCTAAAAGATCATTTTTGGGCGATTTCGCCGTAAATAAACCTCGCGCCGCTTTCCTAAAACACAAAAAAGAGATATAAGCCTTTAAAGATGCGGTCTTTCATTGGATTAGGCGGAGATTGGCGATTGCGTTCGCAAATTACGGCCGGCCGGGACGTTTCTAGCTTTCGGCTAGTAGCTACAAAAATCAAGCCAGGCTTCAGAAGGCCTCTTATCATTTTATTCATTTAATTAAATAAAGCCGAACTACTTCGGGATCGGCACACTCGTGTACTCATCGGAAGCGGTGCCGAACATCGGGTGAACATTGGGGAGCTCAAAAATGTATTTTAAACCATTTTTAATGGAATATATCGTCGGACAGAGTAGAACGGCTAGCTGGCTAGCGGCTAGCGAGCCAGGACCACCCACGACTCTACAAGCAGCTCGGGGTAAGTGAATTAATAAAAAAAAGATTGTATTGGATTGAAATAAAGCCGAACTAGTTCGGGATCGGCACCAGATGAGTTAAGTATAAAGTTGTCAAATATGTCAGTAATTTCAATGTATATTTAAGGTTATGTGTCATATCTGCCATGTGCAACTTCAAAGCCTACAAGCCAAACAGAAATGTAATTGTCAACGACAAAAACACAATTAAATCGTTAATCGCAATTATTTGAGAGAAACTTAATCGTCATGTAAAATGTCATATCGTGACAGCCCTAGTGAAGGTGTGTTATAACTTATATGGGTTTTATATCAGGTCAGGAGACAACAACATCATCTGAGGAGATAACGTGCCTCACGCAGCTCGTACTGAACACAGCGGAACACAGCATTGCAGCTGTGCATTGCAGCACTCGGCTCACTTTGGTTTTTAATCAGTGACGGGGTGAAAACTCCCAGCATGCAGTTAAATACACAGTGGCATGCCCGTGCGGTGCTCACCCAGCCATCTGCCCTGCACACTCCATTTGTTCCCCCCCATCTGGCAGCATTAAAGTTTACTGCGCTGTGCCACCTGCCTGTTTGCCTTGCCCTCCCCCTCCCCTCAGGGCAGTCCTGCCACGCCTTGATGGGCACTACACTCACACTATAATTTGTGAAGTTTGGTGAAGCAATTTCCACACCCCACCCACACAAACACACTGTCCCTGTCTTAGTGAGAAGGAATGATGGACAGAGCCAAGATAGACTAAAGTATTTCACCCAACCCGGCGTCCGTATTTTGGGCATGTCATTATAGGCAAATTCTTTCCCAAAAAATAGGCCGGTATTGGGCCGGTATCAGCCGGATCGGCGGTTGTGTTCAACCACCTGTCCATCTGACTCAACTATGGGAATCTAAACTCTCTCGGGTTGTCAGCAATATGAGAGGCAAGTTTGAAGACCGTCCTTCGGCCGGGTCTCGAGATATGTGAACTGTAGTTCACGTACTGTATCTCGAGACCCGTCCGATGGACTGGCTTCAAACTTGCCTCTCATATTGCTGATGGACGGATTGTACAGATATTTTGTGTATGTATTGTAAGATAGCATAAATAGCCTATCTATCTCTACACACACAAAATGTGCCTTGATGCAACATGCTGTGACGTGCGTGCGTGCGTGTATGTGTAGATGTAATCCACGTATCTACGGTATCTATCGAGAACCGTTTGTCCCACCGGCTTCAGATTTGGCACGCGCGTTCCCCGTCGTGGCGCGGAGTGCCGTGCCCGGCCTCGACCCGACATGACGCGCGGTTTTCCCGAACCGGCGCGAAACGTTCGGAATCACCGTATGCAGAGCTGATTGTTGACATCAGGCTGTTTCGGAGGAAACCGGCGCAAGCGCTGACTCATTGTGACATCACTTCATAAAAGACTCTGACATCACGTACGTCACATGAGTAAAAAAAAAATGCCATGGTTACGTATTGAATGTCATCAGTATGACGTGTTCTGACATATATGGGCATAAAAGAGAAACAGACAGACAGATACAGAGCTCTCCATATGGGCATAAAATGGATGCAGAGAGACAGATACAGATATCTCCATATATGGGCATAAATGGACAAAGGCAAACATAATAGGTCAAAACGGGTCTTATGACAATAGGTATAATGGAGTTTGCATTAAAGGGTGTGGCATTCATGCCCTATTTACATCGTTCCAGAGTAGGCCGGTCCCCGACTAGACACACGGCTGCCCGACAGATAGATACAGAGATCTCCATATATGGGCATAAAATGGCATTCATTCCCCATTTACATCGTTCCCGAGTTGGCCAGGTTGCCGACTAGACGCTCGGCCGGCCGAGCTTCTAGTAATGAAAATGGGCATAAGTGGTTAACATCAAGGCATACACAGTGAAAGATAAAAGCCATTGTATTCTGTGGTCTATCACTGTTTCCGATGACCCTTTAACCTAAAAGGTTGGTTCTGACAATAAATTATTTAATCGAGGGTACAAGTGTGTGACCCTTATACTGTACTTGTGGCCAGCTCCTCTCCTTCACTGGTGCATGTTTCTCTGTCGCCTTTTTCTAAATACTGATCCTCCCATGCACCCTTGAACAAATACATGTCATTTAGATGGTGCAAGCAGGGCCCCAGATACTCCAAAAGATCCATCCAAGTCCAGAGGGACTTAAAAAGTGAAAGATAAGAGACACAGTGCGGGGGAAAAAATTACAATATTGTCAGAATCTGGACAAATTCAGACCCGGTGTGCATGAGGTCATAGAGACACCATGTGTGCATTTATTGTCAGTTTTTTCAGTGTGGAAAATCAGACCCTGAGTGCAAAGGCCTTTAATGGGATGAACCCAACTCAACAAATGACAGGATAAATGGTCACTGAGTGCAAGGAAAAACAAATAACTATGATATTGTACTTTTATTATTGTTTTCATGTTGTTTTTATGTTTATATTTATATGAACTATTACAGTACGTTGCTGTTTTACGTTGTCTCTTTTATGTTTAACTTGTCGTGCTGCCATCTTGCCAACTATGATACTGTACTTTTATTATTGTTTTCAAGTTGTCTTTAAGTTTATTTTTTATAATAACTCAGTTTTATGTGAACTATTACAGTGCATTGCTGTTTTACATTGTCTCATCATGAGTCATTTATGTTAAACTTGTTATGCTTCCCTCTTGGCTAGGTGTCCCTTGTAAAATAGATCAAATAAAACTAGAAGGGGGCTTCCCAGAGTGCATATCTCCACCAGGCTGGGTTGTCAGGGCTGTGTAAGCCATGGGTTGACAACCCAGCCTTTAAAAAACACATTTGAAAAACAACAACATATAAATCATAGTTTTAAGAAGATATTTGAACATATAAATACACATTAAATGTATGTTTGCATTATAGGTTTTGAAAACCTAAAACATTTGCATTCACATGGCAAATATGAAACTTATACATACAAAGACTTTTAGAGCAATGGCTGATAATGATGGGGGGAGGAATGTGGCTATGTGTGCGTTAGGGTTAAAGTAGGGTTAGTAAGAGTCGGACAAACACAACGTTGGTGTAATGCGTGTCGAAACAACGCTACGCACCCATGAATGCAATAATCACATTAAACTAGACTGCACTCTGTCAAGGTGCCAACTTGCATCTTGTGCACTCATAGCCACCTTCTGAAGAAAACAATAGGTGTGACAAGCAGAGCGAGAACGCTGCTCCCTCATTGGCTAAAGGCCCAGCCTTTGTACTGTCAGCCACATACATACAGGGGTGGGTGACGTGACGTAACGTTTTCGCTGTCCTCGGTGTCAAACATGTATAAATAAAAAATATATTTGTCAAAAACCTTCTGAATATTGTGCAGGACATTAAGCTTTATGTGAACTTACTCAAGATTAAAACATTTCATTCCTCATTTCTTCAGAATCTTCAACCAAACATGGCAAAACTCATATGGTGTGACTGTCCTGACCTTGTTTCTCAAAGTGGGAACTTGAATAAAACTAAGAAAAAGAATTGCTAAAAATCATTTGAAAATGAATTTAGGCTAAAAAAAATGTCTATTTTGAGCCTATATATTTTCAAAGTCAAAGCATAATGTTTTCAGTCATTTCTGATCAAAAACATTTTGTCCCCCAACCCAAAATCATTTGGTGTGACACTAGTTTGGAAGAATTAAACAGGCAATTATTTGGACACCTATTGGCTAGAGAGGTCCTTCTTCTGTAAGGCTATTCAGCACTCCCAGCACAACTGCAAGACAGGTGTCTGAGGTGAGTTATGATTTTAACATTTTCATGAAATGCCATCTTGTTGAAACGTTGACAAACTCACCATTCTGGATGTCTTTTGGTGTGACACCTTTTCTTTAAAAAAAGCTTAAGTTATTTGAAGTTTTGGTCATATTTCCATGTAGATCTAGGCTGCTTTGTTATAGCTAGCATGCTGTTAGCATGCTAATGTGTACATAGTAGCCTCAAGGTAAACCTAAATGGAGAAAACAGTAATATGGTGTGACACTTAATCATATGGTGTGACAGGTCTGCTTGTCACACCATATGACTTGACTGTCACACCATATGATTTATACTGTATTTAACTACAGATATAACAACAAATAACAAAGTTCCATGTTTCTTTTGTACATTTAAACATTTGTTTTAAATTTTTTTTCATAAAATGTAATTTAGCTTCATTCAGTGATACTTCAAATTCATCAGACAGAGCAGAAACCCCTTCACAGAAACCTTAACATATTGTTTCAATCTAAACAATATTTTCTCTTTGTCTTAAACTATACATTCCATTTTCTTTTGTCAGCTGGAAAATGACAAGTGCTGAGAGAACGAGAAAGTACAGGGAGAAACTAAACAATGACCCAGCAAGGAGAGAGGAGCCAAAGGGGCGAGACTGCATTTTCTACGAAGAGCAGGAGGTTGTCTGTGGCATAGCAGAACCGCAACAAGGCAGCCGGTTTGCTACCCTCACCAAATACGACTGGCTGATGTACAATACAGTCTAAATGTATAATCTAATCTGATCTAATACTTTTGTACTTTCACTCACTGGACTGGACAGTGGACAGTGTTAAGGTAGGACCCGAGACAAAACTAGCGAAAATAGCTGATCTACAAGCTCTCAACACGTTGTGCTGCGAGAGCTTGTAGATCAGCTATTTTCGGAGTTGCGCAACCCAGCACTCTTTAGCTAGTGGAGATGTGGTGTAATGTCATGATTCCTAATTACATTTGTTCAACACAAAATGCTGTGTTCAAGTTCAGGAGACTTCGGAAAAAAGCAATTTACCTGAATGCTGAGTTCTGTTTCCACTAATTGGTGTTAATAAAATGTTGCCTTCAATGCCTTGGCTCCAAGTGTGGCTATGCGCCTTATTGTCCCTTTAGGATCCTTCTGCCGTGGGCCGGCAGAAGACTTAGGTGTGCGTAGCATTCCTGTGCACATCCTCATCATCCATCTACTAATACAATTCTTTCTTATCCCATGTTAAAGCCCTACAATAATATCCTGTTCAGAAATATTAAGGCCATGTTATCCTGGGTAATTGTTTAATCAATCAGTAAAGTTCAGTACTCACTAATAGGTAGGTTAAAACACAGTTTGCTTTGACACATGAAGATATGATCATACGGTGTGACACTAAATCATTTGGTGTGACATTCCAAATAGTGAGAAATCATACCTTTATTAATGATTAAACCAAAAAAATGTTTATGGATTACATAGAGAATATTATCAGGAAGAGTCACAAATATTTGTGTAATTTTAGAGAAAGTTTTGACAGAATACATTTAAAATATGTTGTAAGATCATAAACATGGGCCTCACACAGAGTGTCGATTATGAAAAGAATATACAGATCTAATTAATTTTCAAAAAACTATAGTGGATCACTGGTTAGTTATGATAAAGGACTTTGATAAAGTGAGTAACTTAAGAAAGATGTACTCCATTTTCATTTTATGAACAATTATTTTCATGTCACACCATATGACGATTTTAGGCACAAGTACAACAAACTGCTGAATAAAGTCTGATTCCAATAAAATATCTAAAAACAACATGTATTTCCATAAGGTTGAGAGTGAGTAGAACAAAAGTAAATAACTTTTATGCCTGCAATTTAAAGTTTTTTTAAAAACACATTTTTTGGGGCGTCACGTCACTGACCCACAGACAGCCCTCATGACCCTACTTGCACGCTCTGCCGGCGCAAGTAATAATGGATTTTGTTTACATACTGCCACTGGTATATTCCACTAATATTTTCACATGGTATGTCCATCCACTGTCAGATGGACAGTGGACAGTTTAAAGGCAAATAAAACATGAAGTATGTATCCATCATCCAACACCATACTATAGGCCTACTCACTACACAAACATTTTGTTAATTGGTCTTTGTCTTTATTCATGTTTAAGTCTGTGTATCCCTATTTTGTTTGAACACTGAACCAGGTTCATGAAAATCTTATTCATATAATTCAAGAGGCCTCACCCTTTTTGTTGTCAGCCAGCACAGGAACACTCAAATTCAACTGGGGTTTTGCCCACAATATTCCCTAGTGGTCTGGCCACGGTCTAGGCTATCTTTCCCACTTTCAATAGACTTGCATTATTATGTACAATCTAACTTTTTTTTTAACCTTTTGCATAATAATAATAATAATTATTATTATTTAATTTTAGCTACATTTTAAATGGTACAATTTTAGCAGCAGATTTTATGGTAACGCTTTACTTTACAGTACAGTAATTACCAGGTACTTAGGTAATTACTAGGTTATTACCAGGTAAGTATTTGCCTGTTAATTACATGTTAAGTACATGGTAATACACTTATTAATTACTAGGTTTATTACCTGGTAGTTACCAGGTATTTTCCTGGATACTACAAGGTAATTACCAGGTAATTATAAGTATGTAACTACCCAGTAGTTACAGTTGAACTGTACTGTAAAGTAAAGCGTGGATCAATTGGATGACCTTACCTGGTAATTACTCAGTATTAACCCAGTGACTAGAAAAGTTTTTCCCCAGGTAATTACCCAGTAGTTACAGTTGAACTGTACTGTAAAAGAAAGCATGGGTCAATTCCATGACATTACCTAGTAATTACTAAGTGTTTACCCAGTAACTAGAATATGTACCTTGCATTTACCCAGTTAAGTGGAACTATGGTAAAAATAAGTACTTTTTGTTGGGACCAAATGGCATCGTGGCCATGGGTGGATAAAATAACCAGGGAGTGGTGAATACTCAAAACCACTATTACCACTCCCTGGTTATTTTATCCACCCATGGCCACGATGCCATTTGGTCCCAACAAAAAGTACTTATTTTTACCGTAGTTCCATAAGTGTATTACCAGGTTAACATTTAATTACCAATACAATACAAACCAATACAAATACTTAATATTACCTGGTAATTACCTGGTAAATACCCAGTAAATACTGGGTATTACCTAATAGTAATGGTAATAACCTAGTAATTAATTGGTAATTACCGTACTGTAAAGTAAAGCGTTACCGATTTTATCAGTTAATTCAATGGATTTTCTCTGTAACCTTTTGAGTTCCCTGATGTCATCAATATTAATGATGCCCTGTTAGAGAGATCCCTGTGATGCCAGGGGGAAATCCCTTTTATGCCTATATATGTAGATATGGAGATCCCTGTGGTGCCAGGGGAACAAATCCCTTTTATGCCCATAAATGGAGATCCCTGATGTCCGCATCACAGGGCGAGGTCGCTTGTTGCCCTGAGGCGTCTTACTAATGTATTATGCTATTACATAATGTAACAACATTGCGTTACATGGATACTTAAATTTGTTTTAGCATTGACAGGCGAATAGTCAGTTTGTGTTTTCTTGAGAAAATAGTCTGCCAATACTACTACCCTCCTGTGCCTTGCAATAAAGACCTCCACACACAGGCCTGAGTTGCACAGTACTGGCTCAACAGACATTCCTTGCCACATTTTGTGAAACTAATGGATTTACAAAGCATGCAACGGGAAGCAATTGATCATCACAGCAGTGCAATGACGGATCACTGTGATAAAGCCAAGCTGTCATCTTCAGATCCACTCATATCGCAGCTCAAAGTTGTAGGACAGGATGTCATAAAATTACAAAATTCATCGATTAATCGGATTGAGCGAATGGCTACGAATGCAATCTGTAAAAGCCACCCGACTTTGGAACTGACATGGAAATGATACAAGCACAGTATAGTGTGTAGCCGTGTAGCCAGCCATTCAGAGATCTCCCCTACTGATATGTCTGGTGACATCTAAATTCAGTGAATGTGCTAAAACTGAGTGGAAACAATTGGAAATGTAAAAAAATAACAGCAAGAACCTCTGCAAAGACTTCAGGCCGGGTGGTCCTTCAAATGGTATAAGGGTCGGTTTTCGAAGTACTGTAGGTTTGTTAGCACTGGTTTTCTCCACTGTTCAAGCCCACCGGTACATTGAATTTAGATCTCCCAAGGCATATTATCAGAAGGGAGAGATCTTTGATCATTTGGCTGTGCAAGACTACAGGAACAAGGACATGGAGAGAGCGTCGGAGCAAACTGACGGAAGAACTTGGTCACAAATTACAGGCATCATGGAACAGTAAACGTAACAGTAACAAAAAAGCTGATTATGCACGTGCTCAGCCTATAGTTTACAGTATACTACATAGTACAATGGTGCTGTGTACCAAAAAGAACATATCTACAAGCTTAACCACGTGACACACATGTTACGTTTTTAAGCTTGTTTTGGTATCTTTTCTTCCACCCGGTAATCTAAACCCGGTAATTAAGCTTGTGAGCTTGTATTTATTTGGGTAGTGTGGCATGGGTATTCTGAACCTCAGCCACTGTGGACGGCCAAATGAACGCTTAGCGGAAACTTTGTTGCGGAGTTCATCTCCTGTAGTCGCAGTGATCGTCCCTGGTAGTATCTTCAGTGGGATAGTAGTACCGTTGAAGATGAATGGAAAGAGTGGGTCAGAGAAAGTGTGTGTAAAGGTGTGTAGGCGTGTGTTAGTATCAGGATCAGAGAAGGACAGCTTTCCTTTCTTCCAATCCAGTTGGACTCTGATCCTACAGGGTTTCTGCTTCAACGAGAGAACAGTGACCGACCCTAGCGACGAGTATGCTGTGTATACATCGTCATAAAACCGCATTCTCCAGTATTTAACCCCCCCTGCTTCTTTCTTCTTCTTCTTTTTTCTCATCTGGTACTCTTCTAACACGCCTAGTATCCAGTCTGTATTGTCTCCGACCTCAACATCCCAGATGTGAGTCCCCGAGTTAAAGCCCTCAGAAGCATAGCAGTAGTAGTCAAATCTCTCTTGGTTGTCTGGGAGATCTGTTTCCTCCCTAAGTCTCATGGCGGTCAGATCACTAGAGAAGACCAGTCCAGCATGGGAGGTGTTGGGGTCCAGAATCACAGGAGTGTAGGAGATAAAGTCTTTCATCTTGTCCCAGACTTTGAAGGTCAGGTTACCCAGGTGCTTGACCTCATCTATTATCAGTGATCCCGAGACCAGCTGTGGGTCCTGCAGTGTGGACTGGGCTCTTTCTACTGCGCTATTGTAGATTTCCATGATGCTTTCAGCTCTGATATCCATCTCTATGGCTCTGATTGTTTTCGTAATGGTCTCTATATCTCTGTTCAGAGCCTCAATCTTCTCTTTTACAATCTGACTCTTCTTCAGCTCTTCTTCCCTCAGTGCAGCAATGCTAGCCTCCTCTTCTTTTTTTAGAAACTGATGAAGCTTCTTAAACTGTTCCTTAATTTTCTTCTCTGTATTTTTGGTCTGGACTATAATGTGTGATTCTGTGTGGTCACAGTTTTCCTTAAATCTATGAAATACCTTCAATTTATCCTGTAAGAGCTCCTTTAAGACCCTTACGAAGGTCTGACACAGGTTTTTCAGGGCCAGGTTATGGGGTGGATCTCGCATTGAAGATATTTTCTTACAAGCTGGACATTCTCTGTTTCCCTTTAGTCTCCACTGTTCATGCAGACAGACTTTACAGAAGCTGTGGCCACATAACAGGAGAACAGGCTGTCTAAATATGTCATGACACACAGGACAGGTAAAGTCTCCGGATTCCTCAGTAATATCGGCATCCATTTAGCCGGTCAAGTCGTTTCAACTCTCGTTTCAATAATCCTGGTTCTTGTTAAATTCCCACTGAGTGTGGAACAGGGTTGCGTCAACAAATCCTCCTGTATCTGTGGTAAGACAGTGTTCTGAGTTCTTGTTTCGGCTTCTCTAGAAATATAGTGGTTTGGAGTGTACGTCACGGTGACGTCATGGCGGTTGCGTGTAGGCTACACCTCTATGTAGAGGCCATGTATTTGTGGACTTACACTTGGAGGCCAGTCTGGAGCAATGTGAAACTGCATATTGGGATCATTGTTCTGATGACCTCATTATTGACAATGTCAGTGTGGAACTCCTTATTTGGGCAAGAGAGGGGGACACAGATAGAGATTTGTGGAATGTATAGATCTTTATCAAAGATATTCGCTAAGAAATAATAATATTGTGACAAAGGTTTCCCACTGGCAGCACACACAGGTCATTTGGCACTGATCGGTCTAATGGTTTGTGAGATTAGCCTCAGAAAGACAGACAGTTTAGTCTCGCAGATATGCAACTTTCTTGCCAGTAGGGCAACCAGACTATTATTCTAGTCCGGAACACAAACATTGCGTATAAAACATAGCCAATCAGGAAGCAGCAAAAATGATTACGGTCAACTTAGCCAATCAGGAAGAAGCATTCTCTGTGATGTCACCATTATAGAGTAACTCCATTGTTCAATGGGGGAGTGGTGCTAGCTTGGGGATTGGTCAAGCTTCACATGACAAGTTGGCTACCCAGACAATATATAGGCAACCACACTCGCAATTCCAAGAATTTCATTCTTTCTAGTTATATCTATTACCTTGTGTGATGCATGATTTGCTGAAGAGAGCAGCTGTTCTTGATACATACCGGTAAGTACTGTATTGTCACAATTAAACTAGACCAGGTCAACCTGGTTGTGCCAGACCCCGGTTCTGCCAACCCCCTGTCTGTCATCATCATTTATGACATCATGCCTTTTGTAGGCATGTCATCATCATGTCATCATCATATATACCCTTTATATAGAAAACCTGGACAGACAGACCGACATTTGCTTATGTAGGCCTACCCATTTCATGGGTCTGGCAAAAACACACACACACACACACACACACACACACACACACACACACACACCCCTGCTAGAAAAACTAGACCAGGTCAACCTGGTTGTGCCAGACCCCGGTTCTGCCAGCAGAACCGGGGTCTGCAGCTCCGGTTCTGCATTTATGACATCATGCATTTTTATAGGCATGTCATCATCATGTCATCATCATATATACCCTTTATATAGAAAACCAGGACAGACAGACAGACCGACATTTGCTTATGTAGGCCTACCCATTTCATGGGTCTGGCAACCAGCACAAGACCAGCACCAGCACCAGCACAAACCAGCGCATGTTGTGTTTTGGTGCTGGTCTGTGCTGGTCCCACCATCTAAACCAGCATGAACCAGCACAGACCAGCACCAGCACAAACAAGCGCTTACTGCTGGCCTGTGCTGGTGCTGGTCTGTGCTGGTCTGTGCTGGTGTGGTCAGGGACCCCCGGGGGACCCCCCTGAGAAGTGGACCAGGTCTTTGCTGGTTTAATTTGCTCTTTGCTCTGGTGCTTGAATCCTGTTCTGTATTTGACCATATTAGATTGTGACATTATTTTTGACATTTTGGGTGTGAGTGGGATTCGAACTTACTACCTCTGGCACTTCAGTCCTGCACTTATCCTCGGCGCCACTGGAACCTGTTAGTTAAAATGTGTGTTTGTCCCTATTTGTATATGACCAGCTTAGACCAGCACAGACCAGCACAGACCAGCACCAGCACAGACCAGCACCAGCACAGACCAGCAGTAAAACACAACATGTGCTGGTTTGTGCTGGTGCTGGTCTGTGCTGGTCTATGCTGGTTCATGCTGGTCTGTGCTGGACCAGCACCAGCACCAGCACAGACCAGCAGTAAAACACAACATGTGCTGGTTTGTGCTGGTGCTGGTCTGTGCTGGTCTATGCTGGTTCATGCTGGTCTGTGCTGGACCAGCACCAGCACCAGCACAGACCAGCAGTAAAACACAACATGTGCTGGTTTGTGCTGGTGCTGGTCTGTGCTGGTCTATGCTGGTTCATGCTGGTCTGTGCTGGTGCTGGTCTATGCTGGACCAGCACCAGCACCAGCACAGACCAGCAGTAAAACACAACATGTGCTGGTTTGTGCTGGTGCTGGTCTGTACTGGTCTGTGCTGGTCTATGCTGGTTTATGCTGGTTCATGCTGGTCTGTGCTGGTGCTGGTGCTGGTCTGTGCTGGTGGACCAGCATGGGACCAGCACAGACCAGCATAGACCAGCACCAGCACCAGCACAGACCAGCATGAACCAGCATAAACCAGCATAGACCAGCACAGACCAGCATGAAAATTGTGCTGGTCTGTGCTGGTTTTTCTAGCAGGGACACACACACACACACACACACACACACACACACACACACACACACACACACACACACACACACACACACAAACACACAAACACACAAACATACACACGCACGAACTGCAGCCTGACAAAATGATGTCAAAATCCTCCACAAACATCTGGGCCTCAAAAAAGATATTAGCCTGTCACAATTTAATTTACACAAATAAATCTAATGTTCTGTGTTTTGAAATAAGTGACTTGACCTTTTATAATGTGCTAAACAGAGCCTGTATTGGTCTAAAACTGGATTTGGAAAAGTTTGTCACTACAAGGCTAATGGCCAAGAGCTTGTTTCAAATTGCCTGTGTTGGAATAAGTGCTAAGGTTGGGAGGATCAGTGGTGGTGCTGGAATGGGTTAGGAAGAGGGGCTTGATTTGGAAAATGTTGTTCCCTTGCATATGATTGAGTGGCTTGCCAACTAACATTTCAGTTTATTATTGGAAGAAGCCTTCCATCTTACAGTAAATCAAAGTATACAGGTTTGTTATAACTAGACTAGACTAAAACAATTTCAGAAGACTAAGACAGGACTAAGACTAAATGGTGTGTTATTCAAAAGACTAAGACTAAATCAAAATTTGATGAAAAAATAAACACTGCTTTTAAGTCAAAACATTAAATGACTAACCTCACTTAACCCCACATGTGTGTGTGTGTGTGTGTGTGTGTGTGTGTGTGTGTGTGTGTGTGTGTGTGTGTGTGTGTGTGTGTGTGTGTGTGTGTGTGTGTGTGTGTGTGTGCGCGCGCGCGCGTGCGTGCATGCGTGCGTGCGTGTGTGTGTGCTTTACAAGTATTCCCTGGATTCATTAATTAATTGAGCAAGTTAAACTGCAACATGCTGCAAGCAGAGGGGTTCCAGTCTGTACGGGCTTTTGAAACAGAAAACATGAACATGTCCAGGAGAGGAAAGCAGTCGAAGCAATCTGTCCCGACATTTTCTGCAAGATATACACATATGTAGGATGGAGGTAGAACAAGAACATGGTATATATTGTCACTGTCTGAAAGAATATAATTGTATCTACATATTAAAGGAGTACTGTAGTTCACCCTCACAATGACATTTCTTCTATTTACCAGTAAGACTCCCTAATCGGGAGATAAGCGACCGTTGGTCGCTTATCTCCACAAATAGGCCAAAAGTTTGTTTTACCAATTATTACACTCTATGTGAACATTTACATCAACAAATCCCAAGTACTATGCAGAACGACCCATTTCAAGTTTTTAATGTACAACAATATTTAGAAAATAGGTCTACAAGCTCACAATGCTACGCATTGTCCTCGTCCCTTATATTCCCATAGGTTATATGGAGATCTCAGTGTTTGTCAGTCCTTGTTCATTTATGCCCATATATGGACATCTCTATATCTACTGTAACAGTCCTTGTCCCTTTATGCCCGGAGATCTCTTAACTGTAAGTCCTTGTCCCTTTTATGCCCATATATGGATATTCCTGATGTCATCAGTATATGAACATATATGGGCTTTCTGATATGCCCATATATGGAGATCTCTTAACTGTAAGCCCTTGTCCCTTTTATGCCCATATATGGATATCCCTGATGTCATCCGTATATGCCCATATATGGGCTTTCTAATATGCCCATATATGGAGATCTCTGTATCTCCATATATGGGTATAAAAGGATACTTCAGGTCTGACATCAGGTTTGTTTATATTGGGTTGCTAGGTTTGACATCACAAACTCCATGGGCCATCTGACCTAGAAATCTATATTTGGGCATAGATGACTCATCGTGACCTCATCATGATTTCAATCGCTATAAAAGGACACTCAGTGACATACACTCTCCACAGATAAAGCAGTCAACCAGCCTACCAGTCAACCCATTCTTTGATTACTTTGTACAACTAGATTAACTTTTCAATGGCATCCCCACTGGAATTGACCGAAATGTACGACAGACAATGCCGGTCTTATACCAGGAAAGAAGCATTTCTTCGACTCAGACCTTATCGCCAGGGTTGGCTTATAGCAGCTGTCGGTAGATAATGCCGGTCTTATATAAGGGTCATTTGTGTACGGTGTGATTTGCCATGGTTACTCATTGAAGTTGAATCTCCATATATGGAGATAACCTACGCATCACACTAAGTCTGACCTCACCAGCCCATATTTGGGCATGAGCAACTTATGTCTCCATATATGGAGATATGATGACATCACACAGTCCTCAGCCGATGATGTGGCGTGATGTCATACAATACACAAACGAGCCCAGATATGAGCAGGGCAAAGGTGTGACGTGTGACGTGTGACCGACCGACCGACCAACCAATTATCTCGACGCTTATCTCCACAAATATCACAACCTCCACCTCTCACGTCATACGGGTAGCCATAGTTACACCTGGAATGTTGAATCTCCATATATGGAGATAACCTACGCATCACACAAAGTCTGACCTCACCAGCCCATACTTGGGCATGGACGACTTATATCTCCATATACGGAGATGGCCATATATGGAGATACGATGACATCACAGAGTCCACAGCTGATGATGTGGCGTGATGTCATACAATACACAAACAAGCCCTATATAAAGGGGCAATTCTCACCAGGGAAGAGAGCATTGCCTGGAATGTTGAATCTCCATATATGGAGATAACCTACGCATCACACAAAGTCTGACCTCACCAGCCCATACTTGGGCATGGACGACTTATATCTCCATATACGGAGATGGCCATATATGGAGATACGATGACATCACAGAGTCCACAGCTGATGATGTGGCGTGATGTCATACAATAAACAAACAAGCCCTATATACTGATGCGATACGATGACATCACAGAGTCCACAGCTGATGATGTGGCGTGATGTCATACAATAAACAAACAAGCCCTATATACTGATGCGGAGATATGAGCAGGGCAAAGGTGTGACGTGTGACGTGTGACCGACCGACGGACGGCCGGTGGAGGTTTTCATAGTAAACTGCTCCCTGACGGTCGCAATCACACCAAAATGTTGGTAGTTGGACTGCTTTTAGAATATGAATTAAACAGTTACTCATCAACAGTTACTCATCAAGCAACAATGTGCCGTTCTGGATTCGTCCCAACGGTGGCATTTTAGAAAATATAGTGGTGTGTGTCCCCTGGCAACAACATTAATGGATAGCCTGGATAGCATCACACATAACCTAATCTCTCAAGACAGATTCTGTCAGCAGCTCCAGTTAAAAAAAAGGGTGTTTGCTAGTATAATGTAAACAAAGACACGTGGGCTGGAAGTGGAGGGCAGTGGGCGGACCAAAATCCCCTCATCCACTACTATCCACACTTCTATTGGGTGGTACCCTGAGGCAAATTCAAAGGAAAACAACAGCAGAGGGTGCTGTTTTTCTTATTTTGTCTTGGCTCCCAGATTGCACATTAGTCAGGGGCATTAGGGATATTTCATGCTAATCAGTCTAAAAGTGCCAAATTTTGCACAGATGTAGCCCAGGGCATGCTCTAATGATTTAACTGTGGCGCCCGAGCCGCCGATCTTCGGGGTCGCCACAGCGGCCAAATCAAGTTGGACTCCCATCGACTTTCTATACAGGAGGAAAATACCCAGAAAAAAAATCTGCTTCAAGTAGGATGTGAGGGGTCTAACTAGGGGTTTGTCATGATTCTGAATCCATTGCAAGCTTTGCACAAAAAACATTCCTTGGGCTATAAATGGCCCCAGAAAACGCCCACAAAACTGTGAAAAGTGATGACTCATCACTTTTCATCACTAAACCATCGTTTTCTCAAGCTTTTAGACTAATTAGCACGAAATGACCATGTTATCTCCCTAACGCCCCTGACTACATATCCTGGATGTTGATGGAGTAATCGTTTGATTGTTCTGTTTGTTTTTAACAATGGATGAATTGATTTGAGTTGATTTTGGACTTTTTGGCAAAGAAGTGGTTAAAGGACAACTTTAGTTTTTTCAACAAGGGTTCATATGTTAGATTGTAATTAGAGAAAGAAAAGATGAGTGTTAAAATGCTTTCATTTACAGCTTTCTATTGTTTATTGCCATTTTAGTATTTTTATTTCATGCATACAAGTGGCTAAATATGTCTTTTTAGACACAATAAGCTGACAATTTCTTTGTTACTATTTACACCAGCCCCCATAAGTCACATCTGCCCATGAAAGATTGCGGTGCAACTTAGGAATGGGCTTTGTGTCTAAAAATACATATTTAGCCACTTGCATAGATGCCCCAAACCTGGGGGCATGCATGCAAATCAAAATTGTTAAAATCACTAAAACGATAGAAAGCAGTAAATGAAAATATTTTAACACTAATCTTTTCTTTTCTCTAATGACAATCTAAAATATAAATATATAATACATTTGTAAAAAAAAAAGAAATTGTCCTTTAAAACATTTATCGGTGGTCTACGACTACAAAATCTGGCATCAGTCAGGTTCTATCTAATCCATTATCCTGCAATTCAGAGTCATCGCCTCACTGTTTGTTTTTTAGGTGTGTTTAAGTTTGTGTGCAAATAATGCAGGGGTCGTGCCATCCACACACCCCACAACATATTCCTATTGAACCCTTTCACTTCTGCTTGATTGGGTTTGAGAGTGGGTGGTGTAAGTGCCTCGACAAAAGAGAAGCATTAGCATTTGTCACGGACCCATGAGTCTCTCTCTCTCTCCACACACACACACACACACACACACACACACACACACACACACACACACACACACACACACACACACACACACACACACACACACACACACACACACACACACACACACACACACACACACACACACACACACGGAATTACAGGCATCATAAATGACAAAGCCATAGAGAAGAGGGCTTTCAAGAATGCTAATTGCATTTTGACACAATAAGGTTTCCATAAAAAAACTCCACGCTGACAAGTGAGCGCCTCTAAATTTGCTTTTATTTTCCCCCTGACCTGCCCTGGCTTCAATACTTTCATCTTCCATCCTAAGTGGATTTACGAGGAGAGAATTCTCCGCTAAGTAATAGCCTGATTTGATAAAGCCCAATTATTCTAAATGTGTCTGTGAGAGCAGGGGCAGCCAGCAAGGCTTCCTCGATTCAAGTGGTTCTGGGTGAAGGAGGGATGAACACTCATAGATCTAAGACCAGTCCTCAAGTACATAGCTTAGACCTAAAAGTAAATCCCTTTCAGAAGCCATCGACAACTATACCAGAGATACTTTCTGGTTGTAATTACATAATATGTCATTCCAGTTCCGATAAGGCCTCCTCATTGTCCTGGCTTTTTGAGAGTCCTAACCAGCTTACTGTATGTATCAGCTAACACAGGAAGTATGTTAGTCTCTTACCTAAAATACTTGTCCCATGCTGTGGAATGATCCATCCCACCGCCCTGCTGCCCGATCGGGACTGTAGACTCACTCCCCAATGTATGCCACAGTATGAAAATATATCCTCTTCAGACTCTACCCGACACACACACACACCTTCTTGACCATTTTGGTTCAAGATTGACAAGGTTATCAGTTACTGTTACTGGATGTTAGTTATACTGTGCAGACAGAGCAGATGTATGTTGGTTAATTCTTCACATGCTATTTAGACATACAGTATGGTTTGCATGGTAAATAGACTGCTTTACAGTGTACTTCACATCCACACACCAATGGCGGAGGTAACCATGCATGCAAGGCACCAACCTGCACATCGGGAGCAGTCAGGGGTTCAGTGTCTTGCTCAAGGACACTTCGACACTTAGCCAGGAGGATCCGGGAATCGAATCTGGAACCTTCACATTCCAAGACGGACGCTCTACTCCTCGAGCCACAGCAGCCGATCACTGCAGGATCTGGTACCGTACCTAGTATGCTAGTATCTTTGAAGAACTAAATTGTTTGACTTTGACCATTTACCCTGTTGGTTGGCTAGGGTGCATGCCATTGTGCCATTTACTCAGATCTTGCACTACTAAATCGCTCTGCATAAAGGCATGTGCAGAATAGCAAAAAAAATATGTAAAATTTACATATTTTTTTTATGAGGGATGGACAAGACATGTGGAAAAAATGTTAAGACTGCTCTACAAAGACCGTTCCCCAAGAGACGTTTAGAGTATAAATAGTGACATATTTCTGTTGTATACGTATTGAATTCTGATGTCTTGGCGTGAAATCAGGTCGCCATTCCCCATCTGTCTGAAAGATCATTTATGACTTATGATGACAACACTCACGGACCCATCTGGAAAGAACAGACGCCTGGTGTCTGGTGCAGTTATTATACAGCACCCAACATAATGCATACAGGTATGGACAAAATGCAATCGGAGAGGGGGAGTCAAAGACAGGAGTAATTGCTTTAGCCATGTTAATCTCATGTTGCTTATTAATGCTACAGAATATGGTCAAAATGTTTTAAAGGTGCTGTAAGTGTCTTCTTTTCTTTTTTCTTTTTTGTTAAAAAGTTATAAATCTATTTTCAGACAGAAATCCTTGCTAGAGCAGTGGTTCACAAACTGGGGCTCGGGGCCCCCAGGTGTAATGTGAACAGTAAACAAACCAACATACAGTATAAGTGTATAGCCTTCAGGGTATCTGCACATTTCTAAAGTGAAAATTTAACACTTGGGCTGCCAATGTTTTGCCATAACTAATGTAGAGTAACCTGCCATGTATCTTTCCTATTGTTTTTACCAGATTTTCGGATGTTCCCGTTCACGTCCGTTCAACGTCTTTTCTTTCACGTGGAGAAGAAAAAATACAACCGCGACGATCTGTGTGTAAGTGGTCCATAGAAAACAGGCGGTTTTGACCAACAAAGCCATATGGGAAATGAAGCGGAGATAAATCCATGTTTGTGCAGGAGCTTGTATACAAAGCAATACACCCATTTATACACCGATGGAGGAGGAAACCATGCAAGGCACCAAACTGCTCACCGGGAGCAATTAGGGGTTCAATTAGGCTTTCTATCATTCTAGCCATTTCAGCCGTTTTGATTTCAGTGGGTGGGGACATGCGTACAAGGCTAAATATGTCTTTTTAGACACAATAAGGCGTTGATTTCTTTATTACTATTTACAGTAATAGTCCAGTAGCCAGCCCATAGAGCCCCATTGTGAACCCGGACATTTTGAGTACCCTAAAGTTTTATGTTAGAAATGTTGAGTATGGGTCCCCAGCAGTTAGAAACTGCCGGATGCTAACTTGCATATGTTGGGCAATTTTCATAATTAGCATAATTAGATTAAATTAGCATAATCACCTATAATAATGGAAAATATGTCAAAAACTGATTGGACGATTTGAACAATATTGGAGTGGTTTTGGGGGTTATTGAGGATGCTGAATCCATTTCTGACATTTTCTAAATTCAAACGGACGTTTTAAACTGGAAATGGCCATATACCAACTTAAATTGGGATGATTTTGATACTTTTTTGTTGATTTTGATTATGAATTAAATTATAAATGTGGTTATTTATATGCTTATAGATTATCTGCATTTCAAAAGCAAAATATAGTCAATCCACACAAATTGTTAGAACAATCACTGCCACAATAGCCTATCAAAAATAGTCACTTCATCATTTGGAAAATCAACAAAAAAGTATCAAAATCATCCCAATTTAAGTTGGTATATGGCCATTTCCGGTTTAAAACGGCCATTTTGAATTTCGAAAATGTCAGAAATGGATTCAGCATCCTCAATAACCCCCAAAACCACTCCAATATTGTTCAAATCGGCCAATCGGTTTTTGACATATTTTTCATTATTATAGGTGATTATGCTAATTAAAGCTAATTATGCTAATTATGAAAATTGCCCAACATATGCAAGTTAGCATCCGGCAGTTTTTAACTGCTGGGGACCCATACTCAACATTTCTAACATAAAACTTAGGGTACTCAAAATGTCCGGGTTCACTTTCTGGCTACTAGACTATAACACTACTAGCCCCCATAAGTCACATCTGCCCATGAAAGATTGCGGTGCATCTTGGTAATGGGCTTATTGTGTCTAAAAATACATATTTAGTTACTTGTACGCATGCCCCCACTCACAGAAATCAAAATGGTTAAAATCGCTAAAACGATAAAATGCAGTAAATGAAAACATTTTAACACTCATCTTTTCTTTTCTCTAATTGCAATCTAAAATATGAACCCTAAAAAACAAGGCTCTCCTTTAAACCTATACCTATTTTATCTTAATATTTTTGAACATTGTAATAACACAAATCTGGTACGGGGTCCCGGGTAGGGCTGCACGATTATAGACAAAATTTCATATCTCAGTATTTATGCCAAACTAGTCCTGTGCCCGGGGCGGTGTGCACAGGGGTACGCACAGTATCTGAGGGATTAAATGTCTAGCCTCTATCATTGTGAAAGGTGAAAAGTTATCACCTCACAGCGGTGTAGTTTTCTAGCTATCACCTAGGCTTTGTTATACATGTTTAGGTAGCTAGAAAACTACACAAGGTGAGGTGATAGCTCTTCACCTTGGACTGTGATAGAGGCTTCAGAAGTAATGTTGGAGTGCCCGTTGGGCAGATCTTTATGCTATGTTGCGTGTCCAGGCCAGTCTGTGATGTGATGTCAGTACTATGACGTCAGCGTAGCATGCAGACAGACGGTTACCATGGCGGCGAAACTGTGTAGTATCAGTGTGGCAGCATGCAGATGGTCAGACAGACATTCGCTAAATTGATAGTTAGATATTTCGATATCGATAAGATATACAATATAACCATACACATGTCATATTCAATATTTTAACTAATTTGACCGAAGGTCGCAGTATACCATGAGAAATGACGCAGCTTGTCTCCGTCTGTCTGTCTGTCTGTCTGTCTGTGTCAGTCATTCAGTCAGTCAGTCAGTATACATTTTTACAGTCTACTGGTTACCCTTGTCACTGTGACATCACTCTTACATCATGCTCTGATGTCACTGTTCAGGGGAACCACTCTTAACAGAATGGGTTTGCTGCTCTGACATCACACTCTTGCTTCATGTCCCCTTTATGCCCATATATTTTATGCCCATATATAGTCGAGTAAGTCGACAATGTGATGTCAGAACATGCCCATATATGGGCATTCCCAGATCACACTTGCAAATTAATTACATCCTTGTCCTATTTATGCCCATTATGGAGATCCCTGTCCCAGTGTCATCAATATTAAGAGCATATCTGGGAATGCCCATATATGGGCATTTCTGACTTGCCCATATATGGGCATTCCCAGATCACACATATCTGGGAATGCCCATATTTGGTAATGCCCATATATGGGCATGTTCTGCCAATCTCAACACGCACTGTTGAGATTGGCATAGAATGATGGGTCCGTGGACAAATACATTAATTTGGAGATCTGCAACATGAAAATATTTGACAACCACTGGTTTAAACATCATTTGGGAAGCAAGCCCAAATAAGCAATAAACTTTAGAAACAAGCCCAAAAAATACGTAACTAACTACCAATATTTACAAGCAACTTTACAGAAGTACAAGTCATTTCTAATAAGCAGACATGGCAACACTGTGACAATCAGCTTGGACTGCATTTCTCTATGGCCGTCCTTGGCCAGCTGACCAAAAGCATCTCTCAAAAAAAGTTGAAACTATTCTCAACTTTTGAAAGTGCTCTGCTCAGCCAGAAAAAAAGCTGTATAAGATGTAAAAGGGTGTTGTACAACTTACAACTTACAGAAACTACCTACTATTATAGACTACAGTTGGCTTTTTCACTAGTTCAAACTTAAAATGTAATACTGTAGTAGCAGTGGCGGCGTGCCCAGTCAAGCTGGAGGGCACATGCACCAGCAGACTGTTGGCTCGCTTGACGCCCCTGTGTATTAAATAAAGCTGAACTCTCCGTATGCAGGCATTTTAAAAAAGTGTGAAAAATGTTAGCAAGCAAATGTCAATAGCAGATGGCCTGCAGGGGTGTAATGTAGGTGTTGTAATGGAGCACCAGAGCACAGCACTTCTTTTTAACCCATTTAACACATACGGTCAATTCTACAAATGCCTTCTAAATCAGTAGTTCTGAAACCTTTTCATGCCAAGGACCCCCAAATGTATTTGGCCTCTGACCCGCCACCTGAAAATATTTCGTGCCAGAGACCCCCAGTAGAGCACATTTGTGTTAAAAAGAAATACAGATTATCCAACAAACAAATAATATTGTCGCTGTCATTCTTTCAGCCGTCGTCTTCTTCTTTCAGAAACCTGAGACACAAAACTATGAAATATGGAGGTACAAGGTTTCTGCCTGTCAGTGACTATACAACTGTACATTTCTATTAAACATTCACCTGTGATTCTATTTCCTTCAACAAAAACAACAAAAACTAAAATCCCCGGGCCGGGGTGTTATCAGCCCCTGTGAAGTGAGGTTATGATAGCCTACTGTCTCTGCCAGCGGTCGGATAATACGAGAGCAATGACAAATGTGCCAGAGTGAAACTTTATCTCATATACCCATAGCTGTGTTTATTAATTTTACAGTACTTTCCATGCTCCACCATTTTGTCTCTCTACTCTGTGGAACAATGCAGCAAATATCTCATACATGGTATTCTCTTTTTTACTATTCTTTTCCCCGGACAAAAAAACTAAAACGATTGCAATAAAATACACTTCTTCCCTGCCTGGCAAAGTAGGTAAATGCAGCCCTATGCTGATGGATTAGCATTACTTTCAAGTCATCAAGTCCAAAACAGAATCCCCACAACGATCTTCCTGGGCCGCTGTGCCGAGTTCTTTCTACAGTGTTTTTGTGCCCAGTCAGCATTAAAAAGTGAGCATTCTTTTTCTGTAATAGTTTGTTTACCTTTTCACCTCAATAGTTCCCCCTGGAAACTAGCAGTGCATTGTTAACACTGTGTGTGTGTGTGTGTGTGTGTGTGTGTGTGTGTGTGTGTGTGTGTGTGTGTGTGTGTGTGTGTGGTTGTGTGCACGCGCACACACATGTGTGCGTGAGTGCGTGCGTGCGTGCGAGTGTGTGTGTGTGTGTGTGCGCGTGTGTGTGTAAATGCTGTCTGTTTACTCTGTCATGAAGCCCCATGCACGTCCTACTGTTTGTGGTGTTGAACATGCCTCTCTCATCGTGTCCAGGGCAAACATAACACAAGACGAAAGCTGAACAGGAATACTAATGGTCAGTTTCTGTATAAGCTTCTGTCTACTAAAAACAGTCTTCAGTTAGCAATCTCAATGTGAATGCACAGAATGAATTCACTGTTTCACTACAGAAAACAACACCACCAACTAAACTTGTGGTCTGACTCTGAAGCTGACCAATAAGTCAGCTATATCTCTGATAAGTGTTGGGAAAACGTAGATGGGTGAACTCTAGTGGATGTTTGCAGTGTCATATTTAATTAACAGGAAAACTGCCAATTTTCAACCTGGATCCCATTGCTGATGTGACGCCCACAGCCACAATACTAGAGGGAGCAACAACGATCTGGTATCAGCCATAGAACAAACTTGGGAAAATTCACATTCTCTTAATCTGCCATCAGAATGTGACACCAACCAATAAGAAATGTAGATCACTGGCTTCTTTCAAAACAGGCCTGAAAAAAGCATCAGGAGACCACAAGGGGGTGTCGTTCACTGCCGACATTGTCTCCTTTTTCTCCTTTGTACATTTGTTGTTGATATGTATTGCTGTGTTAATTTTGTGCTGTTGATGAATTGAATACATTCTGTAGGACCACAATGGAAACAAGACCCCAGGACTGTACCTCATGCTGTTTACATTTCTGACTAATAAAGTATTCAATCAACCAGTCAAACTGATGATTATGCAGTTGTAGATTGGGGTCCCAGAGAGATGGGGGTCCGTGGCCTAATGCATATAAAACCAATCTTGACGTTTGAGAATCATTGCTGTGATTTTCATGCACGGAAAGTGACCAGCAGTGAAAAATAAGAATACAAATAAAATACTTCTCTATGGTATTAAGCAGGGTTCTGCTTGGCCCGGAATGGTGGCCTAGCAATCCAGACACAAGGCTCTAATGTAGCCATGCAATGCATCACAGGTTCGAGTCCTGTTCCCAACGATCTTTGCTGCATGTCTCTCCCTTCTTTCTCCCTGTTTCCTGTCCATCTCCACTGTACACTATCAATTAAAGGCAGAAAAGTCCAAAACAATTCTAGAAATAAAAGCAGATCTCTGCTTATTTTAGCGTTGGCTATAAAAAAAGATGGCAGATCTAAGCTGCGAGCTTTACATCTGCTAATTTGGAACATGTTTTAATAATCTTGAAAGTGTGAGAACTACTGATTTAGAAGGCATTCATAGTCTTAACGTTAAGGAGGTCTCTAACTTTGGAGGTGACAGATCGATCACATCACAACATATTTGCTCACCTAATCCAACGTACTGTGTGCATATACGCTTATTTTGCCGTCATACTCTATTCATTTAGCCAATTCAATAACATGCAATACATTGCATGATTTAGACTTACAGTAACCTTTGGAGTGTCAGTCCTCAAAGTTGATCAGTAGGCTATATGCAGTAAAATCCTCAATTTTCATATACCCATGGACACCCCTTTTTGTGTTTTCACTCCTTTTGATTGAAGATATAGTAATAGAACATACTTCATATGTGAAATAAATATATGACATACTTAGTCAAACCTGTGCTTTAATCTATTTTGATCTTGCACTTCACAGTTCCATTTATGAAAAGGTGTAGCCTGGAAAATACATTACTGAGCATTACAATGATTTGGCCACTAGATGGCAGTGCAGAATGCACACCAAAAATGCAGCAGAAAACATGTTAGAAGGCTAGAAGAGAGGTCAACAGAATGAACAAGTTGGTCAGTCAAATGTTTCGTTCATACTGCCAGCAGGCCAAAGAACTCAATCCCTGAGTAATTTTTTTATATCAAATTGGAAAGAAATTGGGCCTCTTCCTTACTTCCTTCACGGGTCTGTGCAGCACAGTGGTTCTCAAACGTTTGGATTTCAAGGACCCCCATAACTCTGAGAGGGTACAAAATGGAATCAAATGTACCCGTAAGGGGTTCCATGTGGAAACAAAACCAGATGGAAACAAATAAAAAATAGGTTCAGGTTCTGGAAAGTCTGTGGAAAAGGGGCTAATGAGACCCACTGGTGTAGCAGCCTGTGTTTCCAGTGAGAAGAACATGCACAATAGCAGCACCCTGACTCTGTTTGTCCAGAATGGAACAGAGCCTTAGTTACAAGACACAAGAGTTAGTATAATTGGTACCTGTTCCAATATGGCTGCTGTGCATATATCCTATTCCAGATTTGGGCAATTAGACAGACATCACCACCATATGGCCAGGCCACCCGGTCTGGCAGAGATACTGCATGCGCTCCACTGAGTGTCCCTTTCTAGTTATCACTCATCAGGTGTCCAGCTCTTTGCCTTTGTAACCATTTCCACATTCACAAAGCTTTCACCATGTAAACAATAAACACTTTGGCTGTTTTTGAAAAGTTAGAAGGATTGTTAACATAGGCCTACTTTTCACTTATAATTACATGGTCAAAATAGGGACACCAGAGTTAATGTTGTTTCTCACTTAAACTCTACAGTACAGAAAGCCTTTCAGCACCTAGCTGCTGCCACCTGTCAGACTCACACACATAGGCCTACAGTACTAGTCTATGTCTTTTAGCAGCTTCACTGTACTGTATTCAATTTCCAAGAGGTGGAAAGTTACAATATACGTTTCTTTTATTATTTTACTTCCAAAATGTGATGGAGCAGTCAAACAAGCTTTCTGTCTTGTTTGTCTCGCGCAGGTGTGGGGGAAGTGGGCCTACTTCTTCCAGGGGAAAATTCTAGGTATGACATCACTTAACCTGGTGGTATAATCAACTTTATATTATTTAATGTTCATGGTCAGATTATTAGGGTAGGCTAGCCTAATTATCAGACTGAAGTGCAGTCCACTCGGGTGGGCGGGGTCTATGGTCTGGATCCCGCCAGGTTACGCCTCCCCAGTGTCTTGATTGGCTCCTCGAAGAAATTGTTCTCGTATAGCTCTTGTAACCACATGACCTGACCTTCCAGACTTGATCTTTCTTGCATCATCAGACACGTTGAGGTTATCTTGATTGCACAATTTCAGAAATTGATCTCAGGATATCACATCATAAACTTTGTCTCCATCTCTGTATATTGGGCATTCTGTAATCCCATGAGCATTACTGTACATACCCAGGGCCTGTTAATTTTCTTTGGCAGCTGTGTTTACTGACTTGTCCATGTTTCTATATTGTATACACTGTATACTATACAGGTTTGTTTGTTCTGCAACGTCCTGTATCATTTAATCAGTTACAAACTGTACATGTATTGGTGTGAACGCAGACGTACTGTAGCTTCTGTGATGTCCCCAATAGACTCATTAAATTCTACAGCAGGAGGTACAAATTGTGCTTTTCTCTCCACCAAGTTCCTTGTTATCTTCCCCCTTGCAGAGTAGAGATAGTTGTGTGTTTTCTTTGTCCCTTTTTGTTGTTGTGACCAATAAAGTTGTCTGGCAAACAGGCTTTGGTGGATCTCAGCATCGTTGCTCATTCTTAGCCATGCTATTGGCAGGTGTGTGGAGGGACAACTGAGTTCTGACAGAGTTAGAGAAGCAGTGGGATTCCATCTCCATCTCTGTTCCTGACAAGCAATGCTTCTTGGGCAGTGATGAGCTGGACATCTGTCTGCATGGGTGACTTTCCACAAAGTGCTGGACGATTGCCTGGCTTCTCTCTCTCAGCACACGTTTGAAGATGTGAGTGGGTGAAATCCTTTTCTGTACGAGCTACCCAAGAATAGTGGTTACATACAGTAGATAAGAATACGTATAGAGAATATAGGCGTCTACCTTTATATGTCTATGGAGGTGATGACCAAAAGCAAATACCTCCCCAAAAATCCTTCTCTGATCCAGTCTTTTTTTTTTTTTTTTTGCTCAGGTCACCCCTGTAAATAACTTTTTCATCCACAGCACCCCTGAATTATTATCGTTTACAGGTATGTCATGTTACGGTACGGCACGTAAATATCAAAATATGTTCATCTGTCCCACGATGTCATAAGGATAACCATTTTCCATTAGGACAGACTGAAAATAACTTTAACGACTTGAACCCCAGCATCCCTATTCTGGAGGGAACATTCACCAAAAGAGATTTTGTGTAGATTGGAAAAGAGTGTAGACTAGAGGGTCAGGGTCTAAGTGGATAAACTGATGAATTCCAAATATTATCAAAGCATTCGGAGGCACCCCTGGACTTGTGTCATGGCACCCTATAGGGTGCCTCAGCACCCACTTTGAGAAACCCTGCTCTAGTCTATCCTCAAGTGTCAAGAAATCCACACAGCAATAACCTAAGCTCCATTCACTTTGAATCATTGTCACTCGAGTTGAATATGTTATCAACCATAAGATGATAACATATATGTGAATATGTGAAGTGAGCGGTGGTCGTGCTTGCATAACATCTTCAGACTAGGATTTAAGTCTAGGATGTACAGGCTATGCTACACACACACATTTTGCAATGGCAAAACGCTGAGGAAAAAGGCTACAGACATACGACATATAACATCACTAGACAAACATGATGCTACGCACACACATTTTACTATGGCAAAACGCTGATGAAAAAGGCTACGGACACACGCACAGCCACTTATAGGAGCGGTTTGCACCGCTCAGAAATGATAGAATATGGAGATAAGAGGTTTCTGCCCGACAGCAACTAGATCCCCCTGTGTGCATAAACTTGACTCACAAAGCAATGGTAGAATTATGTCCATAATAAGAAAGGAATATTTATTAAGAGAAAGTATCAAACAGAAGAAGCATTTCAGCTACAGAAAGAAACTAGAACGGCTGCATAGCAGAAAACCTCACATACGCAGTAGACACACTATCAGGAATCATTCAAATAACAGTTTTTTAAAAGGACAGTCTATGCAATTTATGGCGAAGTATGCAATATTGTGCAGTGTCACAATCCTCTTTATTTACATACACATAGCTCTATGTTTTGTCAGTCTTAACTGTACAAATCACCACCAGTAGTTGAAATAAAGATACGTTTCCAAGTCATCAATCTATGAATTCAAACAGGCCCCCTCTACCAGAGTAGAACATCTGGGACTTGTACTAAAGCGCCATCTGCAGGCTCCCCTCTTTAGTACAACGGTCTGATGGAAACTAAAGTGCAGTGGTTCTCTCAAATTTGTTTTCAATTTCAAGGCTTGTACAAATTGAATCAAATGGACTCATAAGGTGATTTGATCTGTACACTCTCTGAGTTACAGATCTGTAAGGGTCCATTTGGAACCCCCCCAAGGAACCCTGATTTGAGAAACACTGCCATAGGGAGAAATAAAGGATATTAAGGGCTGGGCAATATAATTGATAAGTGCGAATAGGGAAAGGTAATTGACATCACGTGTTGCAGGTACAAAGAAAGGTACTTCTTGCATGGATTTACCTATGTTTTGTGGCCCGTAGCTTGGAAAACATGTCTTCATCTGCAGCTCCCTGTACTATACTTTAGCATAGTTTTGAGCAAGGACAGAAAAAATTATCACTGTATATCTTCGGTCCCTAACAATATCTATAATGTTCGTAATATGAGACTTGATATCATCTGGGATTTTATATGATATATTGACATGGCATACAGTAAGTGTTATTTTGTTGTCTTCCTGTAGCTATTCTTGAAAATATAATTATTGTCACAAGACAATATTATCGTCACAATATCAATATCGAAATATCTGGCCAAAAATATAGTGACATTTGATTTTGTCCATATCGCCCAGACCCAAAAGGACAACACTCAACCAAACTGTATCAACACTGGTCATAACACGTGTCCCAAACCTTCTACCCTCTTTATCTATGCTTATTTACTTGTATTATTTTCTGCTGTAGAGCATGGATAAAAGTACAACAGGTCATAATCATACATGAGGGAAAATACCAAACCTCCTCTCCTCTCCCCTCTCTTCTGGTCATACGTTATAGGGCCTGCTGAGTGTTTGTTGCGGAGAAGGCGGTGAAGTGGAGTGAAGGACGTCTAGCTGTCGTCGGCCTGTAGCATCTTCTCGATCTCCTGGTCCCACTGGTCGTCCTTGTTGTCCGCCTCCGTCACCACCTCGTACTCCTGGAGCTCCTGCTGGAGCTCCTTCTCCCAGTCTGCCGGTTCCTCTGAGAGGGCAGAGAAGCAGTGTTGTCAGAATGTTTGAGAAAAACAAGGTCTAAGCTTAGATATGATAATGTATACAACAGATAAATAATAATGACAAAATTGGGATTGTCACTTTCCCCATTTTGCAAATAGAGTTTTAAGCCGCCTCTTCACCGCACAGATTCGGCCGCGATTCGACGACGGATGAAGACGGAAAGCGTCTGCTGCCGTCGGCAGCTTGTCGGCAAGAGACGATTGCCGTCGATAGCGTTGTCGGAACCCGTCGGTGTCGATGAAGAACAGAACATATTCAGTCGTTTGCCGTCTTTGCTAGGTGTCGGTAGAATTGAGGGGGGTAAATACTCATGTAGAGTGGACCTCTAGTCTGCTACTGCTGCAGAACCAAGCCTAAATAAGCCAGAGACATTTTCCCTTCGCACATTTGAACTAAATACCATATTCTCAATCTCAACTCTCAACTCCTATACCAATCGCTCAACTCCAAAGCAAAGCTAGCGCTAAAATGCTTTTGTTTATTTTCGACTGGGCTGAGAGTGTTGCCACATTTGAAAGATTCTGTGAGTGAAACAAGCGAACAGGTCTATGAAAACAAGCCCCGCTGTTAGGTAAACAGTACCCTAAGCCTTAGTAAAGTAAGGACTCTGACCATCAGGAGTCGGGGGGCTGCTCTCCTTTTTGTCCAGAACCAGCTGTTCCATCTCCTTCCTAAAGTCGTCCTGGTCGATGGACGTCGAGTCAAAGGCGTCGCTCACAAACTCTGACACCCCGGGGCTGGTGGACATCTCCTCGTCTTCCTCCTGAGGTGGCTGAGAGGACAACAACAACGCAATGCTGTGAATGCAACCCGTGTGGAAAATAATAACAGTACCTTTTGTTATGTTTATATCCAATTATTACACGGCTTGGTTGAATGCTGGATTCTGACTGGTCAATGGCTGAATTCAGCTGTGTGTGTGTGTTTTTTTTTCTGGATAATGACTGCTCTGCTCAATAACAGACCTCTGTCTAATCAAAAGCTCAGAGCACCTGTCTGCGTTCTGTGCCGCTGCTTGGATTTTATGCTGTATCCAAAATGACAGCCATGTAAACAAACACACTGTCAATTACAGTACAACTAAACGTTGCTCTCAAGAATACTTTTGAAAACATTTGAAAAACCAACATATAAATGGATAAGTGGGGGTCACGTGGGGGTCACAAACCAATGATGTAGATCAGTGGTTCTCGGGGTCGGGAGTCCCCAAATTATTTTGTAAGGTCCCCAGATAATTAGCTTAATGTATTTTTTTTTCTCACTCAATGGTAAACAAACCAACACACAGTGACAATTTAACGACTTTCAAGACCGTTTTAATACCAAAATGGCCAAACTGTCAAATATTAAGTAAGCAAGAGGCGAACATTTGAAAATAGCCGATCTACATGCTCACAACGGCTTGCGTTGCAAGGCGTTGCATGACATGTAGATCTGCTATTTTCACAATATTTATCTGTGGAACCGAGTCACATTAAATGTAATACCTACAATTCCAAATGCTTGTCAGGGTGGGGGTCCCCAGTTCAAATATGTTTATTTGGGGGGGTCACAGCCTAAAAAGGTTTGAGAACCCCTGATGTAGATGATCTACTCTAGTTGCAGGTTGCGCTGCGTAAGTATTCAGTTACAGTATATTCCTGTAATTAATGAGTTGGATACCTAATTACTCTTACCTTCTGCAGGTCACTGATGGAAACAGGTGGGGTTTTTGGTCTGACGTTTTCTGCATGATAAAACAGACTGCTGTTAGTTTTATACTGTAGGTCGGCCTAGTTTGAGGCACCAGAGGTGTTTGTCTAATGATATCATAATAAAAATAATAATCAGAAATCATAATAATCATAACGATCATCATCATCATCATCTGTAGTAGTAGTAGTAGTAGTAGTAGTAGTATTCAAGCAAGATAAAATGTCACGGCTGATAAACTTTGTATGGCCAAGTCCTAATGTGTGATTTGTGAAACAGTATGAGAGGAGCCCCCCATAGGGGCCCACACCTAAACAATTAACACATTTACAGTATGTACATTTATGATGTTTTACTAATAAAATGATGATGTTTGAATAACCCTAACCCTGCTGTTCTACATACTGCCATGCCAGGTGAAGAAATCACAGATTGAGGCTTTATGAAACATCCGAGACCATTAGGATTTCTTATGGACATATTGCTAGTCTGACCACTTCAAATGCTCTAAACATAAACTAATAACAGCAAATAGCCTATCTATCTAGCTATTTTGGCTGGGCAACAACGTGCTTCCATAGAAAACATGGTAGATAGGCTAGTACAGGGGTCTTCAACAGGGGGGACCCCTAGGGGGTCCTCAGAGTTACTACAGGGGATCCACCTGGCCAAATCCTTGTGTGATAGGATAATTCTTTTAATTTAATAACTTGAACCCTCGCATCCATATTCTGAGGAGAACTTTAGCCAAAAATAGCCTATCTACAAGCGAGCGAGGCGTTGAGAGCTTGTAGATCGGCTATTTTTGGCAAATAGGTTTGGTGTTGAGGTAAAAAAGAGAAGATCAAGTACAGAGTGAAAGGTCAAGTTTACAAAGTATCAACGATTTAAGTGGTTAAATGTCTGAAAATACATATTAACTCATTGAGTGCCAGCGCCCTCTAGGGGCCATAGAATGCCAGCGCATCTCTCATAGGCGAGCGCTTTAGCTTCCAGGACCTCACCTTCCAGGACCTCACGTGCTCACGTTCATGCACGTCATGGAAATGTCCCGGATGATAATGCTAACAGAATGGCTATTCCCATTTTGTCATCTAAAAGATCATTTTTGGGCGATTTCGCCGTAAATAAACCTCGCGCCGCTTCCCTAAAGACACAATCCAGAGATATAAGCCTTCAAAGATTGGTCTTTCATTGGATTAGGCGGAGATTGGCGATTTCGTTCGCAAATAACGTCCGGCCGGGACGTTGTTAGCTTTCGGCTAGTAGCTAGAAAAACCAGGCCAGGCTTCAGAAGGCCTCTTATCATTTTATTCCATTTCATTAAATATCCCGGACTAGTTCGGGATAGGCACCCTGGAATACGTCGCGCCGCCTACAATGAACATTGGGTGAACATTGGGGGGGGGGTCTAAACTTTATTTTAAACCATTTTCAATGGAATAAATCGTCGGAGCATCTAGCGTAGCTCGTTGGCTAGCGCTGGGCGAGCCGGGACCACCCACGTTGCTCCAAGCAGCTCGGGGTAAGTAAAATAGCAAATAAAAAATTGTTTTTGATCCCGAATATCCCGAACTAGTTCGGGATAGGCACTGTATGAGTTAACACAAATCCAACACATACTGATGACAGTACTGTCAAACTATCTATGAAATCGATAAACATCTGCATCACACATTTATACAATATCTAGAGGGGGTCCCTGCTTCATCTCTCTCTCAGCTAAGGGGTCCTTGGCCTGAAAACATTGAAGACCCCTGGGCTAGTAGCAGTAGCATGTTTAATCCATTGTATTAAAATGCAGACCTGGGAGAGGCACATCCTGTTCTCTGTCCTGTCCATCGGTGTGCAGCTGTTGCTGGGCAGCCAGAGCGGTGAGCTGGGCTGACTGCTTGATCAGAGACACCCGGTAGAAATAGTTCCTCCAGAACACATCCTCCTTCACACTGTAGCACACAGAGACACATGAGAGAGCATACTTTATGTGTGTGCAGCAGTACACATACAAACACACTGCATTTAGATACTGTATACTCAAGCTAATGATCTAGAGTAGCCAATATTTTGTTTTTACGATTTTAGACATTATGTCAATTAACCCTCCCCATACCATGTGTTGCCATTGTCTATGCCCTACTGTCTCACCTGCCAGTGAAGATTTCCCCCTGCTGACAGGCAGGGGGTGTTACGTAGGAGTTGCTAGCACAGAGACATAGATCAAACCTCCCCCTCTCCGGCAGGCTTCCCGCCTCCTAACACGGCAAATTGTATGCATATAGTCCACTGGACGCAGACTTATCTTTATGGGCTGCAAATAAATATTCCCTTTTTTTACTCTTGAGCTAAAACGTCCTGGAACCACTGATATAGCCGGATAAACCACAATGGATTCGAGCATCTAGACTCTGCGATGGCGGACAGGTACTTTTACCCCGAGCGCCCAAGCTAATTAATTTGAAGGAACTTCATGGCCTGGCCCCCTAATTACATCTGAGAGTTATTAGTGGCTTATAAGCCTGTGTGCAGCCTGAGCTCCTCAGGCAGAAACCTGCTGGTTGTTCCTGAGTCCAGGCTGAAGATAAAATGGTGACTGTGTGTCTTTGCTGTCAGGGCTTCTCCACTCTGGAACGACCTGCCTGAGGACCTCAGCCTGATAAATCACTGTTTTAAATCCCTTCGTAAAGCATCCTTTTATCCAAAGGCCTAGTTTCCATAATTATAATGTAGAACTTTAATTGTGTTCGATTCCCTTAACTTTTTCTCTGCCATTTTAAACAAAGCCTGAACTCAGCAACAGCCAAATTGTCCTTACCTTTTAACGTGGGCACGCATCATGCTATGTTCCTGCGAGGGCACATAGCAGACGATATGTGCACAGATCATATGAGGACGACCTAGATAGATGCACGATCTGTGCATGTAACATGTACCAGCGTTGCAGACCGGACCACAGCTTTCGAAAAAAACAATCCCATTGGAAAAATAAATATCCGTTGTCAGGCTGTATCTGCCACTGTTTACAGAAAAACTCATGTAAAACGCCGAGCTGTGCGCTATGTTCCTGCGAGGGCACATAGCAGACGATATGTGCACAGATCATATGCCAGGCGGGTAAAAGAATCAAACAGCTTTCAAATAAAAGAATCCGCGTGAAAAAAGACCATGTTATTGCCGTGCAGGCAGCTTCCTTGTTTACAATGCAAACCTATGGGATCGGAGCTACGATTGGGCCTCAGACCGGATAGGGAAACCTAGATCCGGTCCAAACCGGAAATACGGCCGGATACAGTTAGGAGGCGGGCCAAAAGAGTCCGAATCGGCTATATACAGCGATCATACTTTTAATTGTTTCATAATGATTAAAGCCATGGACGGATTAACCCCTGCGAGGGCCCCTGGCCTATCATTTTTTAGGGCCCCCCCCCCCCACCCCCCACCATAACCCCCCCTCCCTCCCGACGCATACTACCCAGCTCGGATTTTAAGCCATGATGATCATCTGTGGGCCAAGAAAGCACCTGTAGACAGAGGAGGAGGGGCCCACACATTTGATTTTGAATGAACATATACATTTAATTTTAGTAAGTTGTCAATGACCAGGCAGCCCAGTTCCCCCAAGGGCCCGTGAGAGCCAAGGGCCCCTGGCAGTGGCCCTACCGGCCCAATGGTTAATACAGCCTTGATTAAAGCTAATTAAATTTCCGGGATCTATGGGCATGGCAGCGCGGTACAGCGGGAAATCTCTGGTTTCGACGGGGATAGCAGGAAATTAATTAATTATTTTAAATATTTTTTCGCGAGTGTCAGGTCACAAGTTACTATGAAAAGCTCCACCGGCTGTCTGTCTGTCGGTCACGTCACACTTTTGCCCCTACTCTATCTCTGGCACTGTTGGCCCCATCGATGCCAAACGTACTCTTGGACTCTTGATGCTTTGTGTGAGCATGTAAAATATGGAGATAAGATATTTTTGCTCAACAGGAACGATGTATGAATTGCACGCACGCACGCACACACAAACACACAGAGAGAGAGAGTTGTGCTGGAGGACTGACTGTTTGGGAACGAGGTCGAAGCGCATGCGGTTGAGCAGTTCATCTTCTTCCAGCATCACGGCAGCCAGGGGATACATCTGCTCCAGGTCAAAGTGGAACTGGACACCTGCAGGAGGATCACGCAGGAAGTTCCTCCTGTCCTGCAATTCAACACAACACAACATTGATTGATTGATTGAAGACTTTATTAGAAGTTTGCATAGGAAAAGGTACAGTTTCATGACGGTACAGTTCACTGGTACAAGGTCTACTAAAAGGAGATCCATGAAAAGACTAAGCTTATTTCCACAGGAAACCATTTAACCCTACCAGTGCCAGCCCCTAGATGGCGCCAAAGAATGCCAGGCTTTCTCCCATAGGCGAGCGCATCAGCATCCGGGGACTCACGTTGCAGTGACGCGCGTGCTCACGTTCGTGCACGTCATGGAAAGGTCCCGGATGATAATGCTAACAGAATAGCTATTCCCATTTTGTCATTTTAAAGATCATTTTTCGGCGATTTCGCCGTAAATAAACCTCGCGCCACATCCCTAAAAACACAATCCAGAGATATGGGCCTCCAAAGATGTGGTTTTTCATTGGATTCGGCGGCGATTCGCGGCTACGTTCGCGGCTCACGGCCGGCATGGCTTCCCCAGGATTTGGACCACTGGATTTTAAATTTAGGCTCAGGCTTCAGAAGGCCTCGGATCATTTTATTCATTTCATTAAAAATCCCGAACATGTTCGGGATAGGCACACTGGACTACGTTCCGGAAGCGGCGCTGAACATTCGGTGAACATTGGGGGTCTCAAAAATGTATTTTAAACCATTTTTAATGGAATATATCGTCGGACCATGTAAAATGGCTAGCTGGCTAGCGTAGGACGAGCCAGGACCACCCACGACTCTACAAGCAGCTCAGGGTAAGTCAATTAATTAAAAAAAAAATTGTTTTGGATTGAACATATCCCGAACATGTTCGGGATAGGCACAGAATGAGTTAAGTATCTCATATAACATTGAATGACAGACAGATAGAACACAGTACTATGCAGTAGATATGTAAAGAAAAAGAAAACAGTAAGTCTAAAACAAACAGTATATACAAAGAAGGGGCAGGGGAACACACCTCTTCTTGACCGAGCCTTGACATCCATGCAGTCCTATGCAAAAGGTTAAACTGGAATTTAGATAGCATCTTAATTTAGACAGATGCTTGGTTCCCAATTGATTACCTGGTATCCTATAGTTTAAACCTACATTGAAACTATATAAAGATTATTATATTTAGATTTTATATAGAGGGTAAGCGTGTGACATCATCATCATACCTGAAAGTTATGCGGGAACGCCTAGTGTCTGATAGCATTAAACAACATTAAACTCACTTTGCCACTCGATTTGCCATTCACTTTTTGCATGCGCATACCCTCTATTGTTTAGACTGATGCTACTGTAGGTTCTTGGTTTACCTATGATCCTATCTTACTGAGGCACAACCTGTCTCTCCACAGTATGTATGTGTTTACCTTGCTTACTGTAAGTCACTCTGGATAAAGAGTGTCTGCTAAATGGCTAAATTGTAAATTATACTCTGCTCCAGAGACAACACCTGTGTGATAGGGGCCTGGAAGTGAGTGACAGGTGCGTATCTGGTTGCCTGGCAACATCAAGACAGAAGGTGCTTTGTGGACAGGCCAGAAAGGGCAGTGCACGCAAACACGCACGCACACACACACACACACACACACACACGCCCTGTGTTTTTTCTGCCTACCAACAGTCTGGTCAGCTCAAACAGTGGGTAAGGACCTATTGTTGGGTCCAGCGTGGTCCCATTTCTATGGGTTGCAAGTAAATATACTTCATCCTCTTTTTGTAATTATTTTTTCGAATGAATTTCATTAATAAAATAAAAAAACAAATCTAAGAAGTAGTGAAAATAGCTTGTAAATCGTCTATTTTCACTAGTTTGGGCCCGGGCAGACGTAACATTCCTCTTCCAGGTCTTGAGTTAAAAGGTTTGAAACCACTGCCTTATACAGCACAGTTCCACAGGCACAGCAGTTGACACAATTATAAAGTATATTATCTCTGTTGGGTGGAAAGCTCATATGTCCAAAATCTTTACTTTTCAGGATTCAAATCTAACATCTACAAGCTCGAAATGTGACGCAAAGTGATCTGCAGATTTGCTACTTTTGAGTGATACTGTGGTACGATCAAGTAGGACATTATATGACACAAAAACGAAAAAGTTAGAATATGGAGAAGAGAGGTTTCTGCCGACAGAGACGATATGAACTACTCACAGCAGACAGAGCCAGGATCTGTTGCTGAATGGTCTCCTCCTCATTGTAACCAACCCAGGGAGGCACTGCCGAGTCTGCACACACACACACACACACACACACACACACACACACACACACACACACACACACACACACACACACACACACACACACACACACACACACACACACACACACACACACACACACACACACACACACACACACACACACACACACACACACACAAACTATTAGGTTTCTGCAGGTCATAGAGTATTCTCCTTTGGGGAATGAGGAATAAAGACCTAGTTGTGGTAAGGCCAGATACTGTCAGAGCTGAACAGGCTCCGTGCATTACTGTAGTTATTTTTTCTAGAACAGAGGTTCTCAACTTTTTCAGGCCGTGACCCCCAAAATAATCACATTTGAACTGGCGACCCCATCCCCGACGAGCACTACTTGGAGTTGGAGGAGTTGAGGCATTACATTTTGTTTAACACTGTGAAAATAGCAGATCTACATGCTCACAACGCCTCGCGTTGCGAGGCGTTGTGAGCATGTAGGTCGGCTATTTTCACAATTTCTGCCTCTAATATTTGATAATTTGTATTTTAGAGGTATTAAAAAGTCCTTTAATTGTCACTTTGGAAATGTGCAGATACCCTCTATAGACTTAAACTGCATGTTGGTTTGTTTACTGTTGAGTGAGAAAACAATGTTGCACATTAAGCTAATCATATGGGGACCCCCCCAAAATAATTTGGGGACCCCCCTGGGGGTCCCGACCCACAGGTCGAGAACCACAGTTCTAGAAATTGAACTTATGAACATTTCTTGTTCCGGGTCAGTTTATCATAGCTTCATTTGATTGGCTCAGCAGCAGCATGCTTGAACTGGAAACACATACAGTATCCACAACTTTCCCACGTCCCGTCGTGCATTGTGCAGAAGTTGTGCGTCAGTTTCCGGCGTCACAGCCGAGAATGATCTACAAGCTCACAACGGTTGCATCTGCGACGCGACGTGAGCTTGTATATCTGCTGTGTAACTCTCTCCTCACTGGTCTCCCGGCATGTGCACTTAAACCTCTCCAACTGATCCAAAATGCCGCGGCACGACTGGTCTTCAACCAGCCTAAGTTCTCACATGTCTCCCCCCTTCTCCACTCACTCCACTGGCTCCCGGTTGCGGCCTGCACTGAATACAAAACACTGATGCTGACCTTCAAAGCAGCCAAAGGTATGGCTCCTCCATACCTCCAAAACCTGATCAACCCCTACACCCGTTCACTTAGATCAGCCAACACAGGGATGCTGACAGAACTCGCTAAAAGCCCCAGGACAAAAATCCACTCGTCCGAGACAGTTTGCCCTCCTGTCCCCCAAGCTGTGGAATAAACTCCCTGTCGCACTTAGAACAACGGACTCACTTGCTAGCTTTCGCCGTGGACTGAAGACTCACCTTTTCAGACTCTACCTAAACCCATAGCACTACTGAAACACTCAATGACCATTTTTTAGAATCCTTTTTTTCTTCTTTACTGATTATATTGCTTTTTTAGATTGATATTCATATGCATTTATTATATTGTTGTTGATGTTCTGACATGTCATCTTGTTTATTATAGTGATGTATTATCTGCTTATTGTAAATCGCTTTGGATTAAAAGCGTCTGCTAAATGCCTAAACTGTAAACTGTTCTCCGGAAGTGTCCCACAGATAATGCTACAGTACAGTAAATTCTCGCAGAAACAGGTGGATATGAAGGTGCTGTGTTTACAGTTCAAATCTGCTTTCAAATGGCCATGGTGATTCCATTCAAATGAACAGAATAATGTGTGAGATATAGCTGTCTTAGATGCTCACTGTCATAAAGCTCAGAACGTGTGGCATTGCGGCATGTTCACAATGCAACGTGTTGTGAGTTTGAAGATTATATAATTTTTAAACTCATGGACATGCAGGTGAAGGTGGTTAAGCGACCAGAAGAACACTAAAGCATTAGGACATTTGTCCTGTCTGCCTTCATTCTTACCTGATTTCTTAGATTTATTTTCCTGGACAAACTTCTCTTGTTCCTTTTGGAAATCTCCCAGGAAAGTCTGATCACACAAACACAAACACACACTTTCATTGCAATGAAGTTGAGCGAGGATTCTATTCACTGTCCAGATTATTATATACAGCTCTATTAATTGAACACCCCATCAGAGAGTGCTGTGCTTTGAAAAAGGTTAAATCTTCTGTTAGCAGAAGAGTAATATCTCACTGCGTGACTGCGATTATGTTTATATTGTTTTAATGATGTGCCTTTGATTCTATCATGTTCTGAACAAGGTGCCAAGCTAAAGAGATATCATATATTTAGAATTGATGTGCTACCGACAACGACCACCTCCCACCCAAGGTCTACATAGGCATATTAGTTCATTAACAAATACAGAAACACAGGCATATCTATGTTGAGGTATCTTGAGGTTGAAAACAACCTCTAGGCAGTTCAGTCACATTCCAACTGTTCCACCGGCATCATGTTCCATGTGTTGCCAGACAAGACTTTTAAGAATATTACTTCAAAAGGAATGCGAGCACTTGAACTCAAACAATAGTCTCTTACAGGGTGCACGGTCCACAAAGAGTTCCAATAACACAAAAAGATCACCAGCACTCACTTAACCAATTTATACCTCAGGCCAATTCTAAAATGTCTTCTAAATGCACCCACTTTGAGGACCAGTGTGCTCTACTGTATACATCGTTAAAAAATCTAAAATAACACAGTTGCTTCCTGTTAAGTTATTTTATTAGACAGGCATGGGCAGCAAGCAACAAATGGACAGGGCACACGGAGGAAGGCTCTGGCCTCAAATGAGTGCTGTTGATCTTTCCATTTTATTGGAAGTGGGGCTGCAACTATCGATTATTTATTTTATTAAACATTATTCAATCGATTACTTGTGATTTATCAAATAATCTAGCACCTTTTTCCCACAATTATTCCAGTACAGAAACGTGCAAAAATAGTTACAATAGCATATCTACAACCTCACAGTGCATTGCATCATTTGTAGATCTGTAGATCTGAACATTTTTAACGCTTTTCTGCCTATAATGACATGGTCAAAATAGGGAGAGATTTCATCTTTTTATTTTATTTTGTATTAATCGATTAACTGTCGCACCCTTTATCGGAAGTCATTTTAAAAATAAACATGCCTTGTCGATGATGCCGTCGATCTTTCCTTCCTCCACACTCTTCTTGATGGTCTGAGCAGTCCCAGCCACAGACTCAGAGATCTTCTTGGAGGCAGAGGAGGCAAATGTGAAGATGTAGTCTGCAAATAGAAGAGTTAGTTAGTGTTCATATCTAGTAGTCCAAATCGGAATCAACTTGATTGTCACATCACAGGTCTACACAGGAGCAAATAAGAGTGGGACATGATTTATTTATTTTTTCATATATACAGGCTCCTTCTGGAGAAAGAACAGAAATAGAAACGTTCCGGAAATTGCATTTGCATTCTTCTGAAATCAAATGCAAAGTTTTGCAAACGTGATTTCCCGAACGGGGGTGGTGTACGAGGCTAGATAGGGCTGGGCAATGACAATATAAAATATCAGAATATGTATTGGTGCTTCCACAAAATAAATATTATTTTCACATTTACACATCAGTTACTTCCTAAATAGGCTACTAATATATAATACCTATATAATAATAATACTATAATAACTAAGTGGGTGAAGGAAAATAATAGAATTTAAAAAACATGAAAAGACTACTAATGCCAATAATATCACAATTTAATTATAATACATTGACCAAAGAGCCATCCATTTGCAACAGTCACAGTGTAGGAGAAAACAACTTTAACATCATCATACATTTAACCTTAAAATACACACAAACACACATTTGGTGACAGATGATGCAACATTAAATCATTCTAGGTTCAATTTGTATACATGTTCAGTTTAATTTGCATTGCTATGAGACAGATTGGGCCAACGTTTATTTCTTGTCAGCATTTTTTCTATCCTACTGTAGGACCAAGTTCATATCTAGTTGCTATAGTGAATAATGAATAATGAGCACACCGTCAAATTAGCTATGAGAATTTAACTCTGAGAGGGTACAGAGTTATACAATGGTTTTCATAGGCAAGGATGATAAATAACACAAATAAAACAACTAGTTTTCATTTACAGTGTAAGTATTTTTGTGAATGGCTGTACTGTACTAGGAAGACAGGAACAGACTGGGACCAAGTTTCCTTGATATAACCATTCTAAAATATAGGTCCAAGTTCATATCCTGTTGCACTGTTTGTGAATACTCACTAGACTCCTGAGAGTACTGTACAATACTGTACTGTCTTGGGAAAGCCTTGTCCATTAATAGACTGCCCCTCTCAAATAACACAAAGTACAAGTGTGCACAGAACTCTGAGAGTGTACAAATGGAACCAAATTAACTCACAAATGAAAAAAGGGCAGTTACAAAAGGGGTTTCATACCACTCAGCCCTTTCTTCTGTTAGAAATTATGATTGTAAATCAGTCATAAACGTGTTTTTTGTTTCTTCTTCTTCTGTCTGAGATCTGCTTCCTAGATCAGTGGTTCTCAAAGTGGATTTCAGGGACTCTCCAGGTTCCTTTATGGGGTCTAAATTGACCCTTACAAGTCTGTAACTTTGACAGTGTACAAATGGAACCAAATGGACCGCCGTAGGGGTCTAAGTTTGAGAACGACCGTTCTAGCTCAGTTATACAATTGATTTTCCTACCACTCAGTCCTTTCTTCTGTTCGGAATTATATGGTTGTAAATCAGTCATAAAAGGGGTTTTCCTGGTTTTTCCTTTCTCCTGTCTGGATCTGCTTCTAGATCAGTTATGAAAGGGGAGTTTCTCACCACTCAGTCCCTTCTCCTGTCTGGGATCTGACTCTGGATCAGCAGCTTGCTGTTTGTTTACTTCATTCTGTGTCTGAACAATCTTCTCCTCCTCCTGCTCTGCTGTGTGTTGTTGTTCTTCCCCAGCAGACACAGAGACACTGTCCTTCTCTGCTGTCTTGTTGTTGTCCAGGCCCAGCCACGCCCCCCAGCCCTTCAGCATCCTGACAAGCAACCGTTTATGTTCTTTAGAATTTCGATGAAATGATGATAAAATGTTAAAAAATAGCTAGAAAAAAGGATCCGTACATTCGATGTTTCTCTAGATGTGACGTAACCAGGAAGTCACGGTCTTCTTCTTAGCTTTTTGCATTTGCCTTATGATGTGCTGATCTTATGAGTTATCATCGCCATCTAGTGTTGGTTTTGATGTAAAGCTTTCCTCGTTTTGAAAATGATTCCTCTGTGTGTCTGCCATGAAAATGAAGTAGTGAAAATAGCCGATCTACAAGCTCACAACGCGGAGCGAAGCTTTTTGGGTCCCGGGACAAACGTCTAATTTCTCTTTTGGTTCTTGAGCTAAAAATATTGGGATCCACTGGTGTATATTATAATAGTTTAATATAAATATAAATGAATTGCGTGCTGTTTTCAGATTCCGTCCGCAGGTGGCAGTGATGAGCTACATGTGTTTTTGTTGTGTTATTTTCATGAAGCCCACCGAGCCAAAAAGAAGAAAGAACCCTGTTGGCAGCAGCTACACACACTCAGGGTACATTTACACATTATAATTATTTTCTGCTAAATAATATGATGTTACAATGGTGTTTGGCTGTTTGCTGACTGAGTTTCTGTCGCCACAGATGTCAGCAGTGAAGCTGTTGTTAGACGTTAATGGGAGGCTAACATGAATAGTTGAGCTTTCTTTGACAGATGGTTTATACTGTGTAGTATGACGGTGTCGATCGATGGTCCAGAATAACTGTTGCTAGCTTGTATAGATCTGCTCTTTTGCGTGGTCGGAGTGAATGAAGTTTCTGTCCATGACCATTTGATTAGAAAATCTATTGTTTTGATGATTGTGCATGGAGCTCAGTGCAGTGGTTCTCAAAGTGGGGTCCAGGGTAGGGACCCCAGGGGTCCCTGAAGGGGATCCTATAGGGCAGTGCTTCTCAAACTTTTTCATGTTAGCCCGTGGACCCCCATTTGAAAACATATGCCAGCCAGGGACCCCCATGATAGAAGAATTCTACGGCTCTAGCATTGATTCTCAACCATTTTAATTTCAAGGACCCCCAGTTTGACATGCATTAGTCTACGGACCCCCCATTTAATGGTATTTCTATCTCTGAGACCCCAACTATTGTAAAATCAATGTTAATTTAACTCAGAGATGGAACCATGGTTCTATTTGTACACTCTCTTGAGTTACATACCCATAACCATAAATTACATACCCTTATATGGGTCCATTTGGTTCCTATCTATCTATTTAGCTGGGGCACCCCCTGGAACTCCCTCAAGGACCCCTGACTGATGGTTAGGAACCAAATGGACCCTTATATAGAAGTAAAGCATTATCTGACCTGCAACCTTTGAGAAGCAGTGGTCTAGCGGCTGAAGCTGTTTCTTTTGTTCCAGGTGAAGAGCGATGAAGACCCTGGTCGTGTTTGATTTTGACTACACTGTGGTCAATGACAACAGTGACACCTGGGTGATTAGGTGATTATTCAGCTCACTATATGTTTTATTAGAATGATACAGTGATAGTGAGTGTTTTTATTTGTAATAGCACATTTCAACAACAAAGGCAATTCAAACTGAGCTCATTACAGAAAACATTACACAATTAATTAAGACACAAAAGGACAGAACAGAAATACGGTGTCCTTTAATTGTTGGGGTATTTGCATATAGAGTTCATCCCCTTCATTTAACACATCATAACTATTGCAGTGGATGCCATTAATACAGCACCTGGGGAGCAGTAAAGTGTCTTGGAAAAATAACTGAATACAATTAAAAATAGAATTAGTTAAAATAAAACTGAAAAATAAAATGCAGGGTCTCAATGGAGAACAATTAACATTAGTTAATTAGTAACTAATGCAGTAATCCAAATATATTCATCCCAATTTTGGCAGGGTTGTTTGAAGGAGATGATGATGCTTATGTTCTCTTGTGTGTCCGGGTAGGGTTGCTCAGTCGGTAGAGCACTTGCCTTTGTACCACATTACCGGCACAGGTTCGGTCCTGTGCTGTGTATGAGAACAGCAAGTCGTGCAGTAAGTAGTACTGGGAGCTGATCGTAGCTGTTGCACTGCACCTCAGCAATCCATCTCCCAGGGGTCTAGCGCATTAAGAAACAGGGATAGACTCTCCGACTTACTTATGGCGGTGTTCTTGTTCTTTTATCACAATAAATCAACGGGCAAGCACTTGATATTCTGATATTCTGCTAATAAAGTAATTAAATAAGTCTTAAATCTTGCCCCAATCACAAGCAAACAAAACAATATACCGGTAGTCTTGATTCTTAAGATATTTGTGAGAATACATACATGGATGTTCTACCCATAATGTGTTTTTGGAGAACACCTGGTTTACTGTACTCAATCTTGCTTAAGTTGATACTGTACAGTAGAGCATTCACGAATAGTGATTTTTAGTATTTGAATTATTCAACCTCAAAGTATTCGAATTTCGAATAGTCGAATATTCAACAGGAAATATATATATATTTTTTTTTCATCCAATAAAAACAAGCAATTCTCGGTCTAGTAGTGACAGTTGAATTAGCTGGCTCTTCCTCCATCATGACATCGATTTTGCCGGCTGGCCGCTGTTTTTCCCACTGGTAATTAGTTCCCGGAGACGAAACGTGACGATCAGTATAGAGCATTAACAAATTCATCCACCAGGGTCATTGACACACATATATATATATATATATAAAAGAGAGAAAGAAATAAAATAAAAAAATAAGCGAATATTCGACTTCTGTGAACAATGTCGAATAGTGACTTTGATATTCAACAATTCGATAATTGAATATTCGAAGATTCTGTGAATGCCCTACTGCAGTGGTTCTCAACCTGTGGGTCGGGACCCCCAGGGGGGGTCCCCACATTATTTTGGGGGGTCCCGAGAAGATTATCTTTAATGTGCAGTTCAAATATGATTATTTTGGGGGTCGCGGCCTGAAAAGGTTGAGAACCACTGCCACTGCCCTACTGTACAGTGGTTCTCAAAGTTTGGTCCAGGCCCTCCAGGGACCCTCAGGGTTCCTGAGAGTGTACATTTGTACACTCTCAGAGTTATGGGAGTTTGTTTTAATTAAAAGGTGTGCGAACCACAGCACTACTTTGTTCCTGAAGAAACCATTGTCCATTAGTTTCTAACATTATCATCCTATTTGTGTTGCTTCTCGCTAGGTGTCTCCCAGATCAATCCCTTCCTGATTCACTGACAAAATCCTATCAAAAAGGCCAGTGGACAGCATACATGGGCAGAGTAATGTCCTACATAGGTGAGCATTTTGTTATGCTGTTTTAACTTATTAAGACCTGGAATTATTTTATACTTTAGCTATTGAAAAATAGCAGATATACAAGCACCGAGTGCCGCGCTGCGTGAGCTTGTAGATCTGCTATTTTTTCTTTTATCTAGATTTTTTGAATGTATGTTTTTGTTACTCAAATATTTGCTTCTGGGGGGTCCCTGGAACATCATATTTTAAGATGGTTGTCCGCGGCCAAATACATGTAATTGTGGGGGTCCAAGTTTGAGAACCACTGATTTAGAAGAAAGATTTAGAAGGCATGATTTTTCAAAAAATTGCAGATCTACAAGCTCGCACTGTGAGTGCTATGATCTCGGTTAATGAGTCTTATGAATGCATGAGCTTCTACTGTGGCTTATACTGTAGCTGCAGCCATTTTCCACAAAGACATTTGGTGTTGAGGGGGGAAAAGCAGGAGGTCAAGTACCGACCCTTGGGGGACCCCGATCAACAAATTATAAGTGGGGTCATGTGGTAAAGGATTATCCTATCCTATCTGCAATTTCTGCAGATCTACAACTATAACATTATTTTTTATAAATACTAGTCCTGTGGGGTGTGCACAGTATCTGAGGTATTGAATGTAGGAGTCTCAGAAGTAATGTTGGAGTGCCCTTTGGGCAGATCTTTATGCCCATACATGGTGTTCCGTGTCCAGGCCAGTCTGTGATGTCAGTACTATGAAGTCAGAGTATGACGTGATGTCAGCATGCAGACCAACAGTTACCATGGCGGTGAACCTGTGTAGTATCAGTGATGACAGCATGCAGAATGCAATAGTTACAGTAGATGTCAGTCATTTCTTTGTCTATTAAGTTATTTGTCATATCTGCCCTGTGCAATTATTTTTTTTGCAAAGCCTGAAAGGCAAACATAAATGTAATTCTTATTCACGTTCAATCTTCTAAAATCATTGATCACAATTATTTGTATGACAACTAATGGTCAACATAAACGTTGTAATGGTGACAGCCCTGCCTATGCTGTCTTTATCCATGCAGGAGACCAGGCCGTCAGTCCAGCCAGTGTCCGCAGTGTGATGGAGACCATCCCTTTCACGGACGGGATGACCGAACTGTTGACCTTCATATCTGAGCACAAGAGCACCATCGACTGCATCGTCATCTCAGACTCCAACACCATCTTCATCGACTGGATCCTCCAGGTAGGGCTGTCACGATTGTGACATTTTACTTGATGATGAATTGTTGCTCAAACAATTGCGATTAACGATTTACCCCAGGTGAAGGAGTTTAAAGGGGCCCCACCATGAATTTCAAATTTCTCATTTTTTTTCTTGTTTTTTGGTCTTCCTAGTGTCTCTTCCAGCCCCCACATTTTGATTTTATTGTTTATAACTTGGGTTAAAGAAGGATACAGCCATGAACAATGGTGGTGTCTGTGGATTTTTTAAATGTTTCTTTTACTGCAAGCAAATTATTTTGAACATGAAATCTGTTGTCAATTTAGCAACTGCGTCCTGTGTACTCAGCAACAGTGACATGAATGCGTCCTTTCACAATAAAGTGCGTAGCTGACGCACGACGCAGGCCACCCATCATAGTAGAACTGCTGCTCCTACGCTTGGAAAGGAGAAAGTTTAGGTGGTTCAGGCATCTAGTACGGATGCCTCCCGTGCATCTTCCTAGGAAGGTCCTCGATGCACGTCCCTCTGGGAGACCCCCGTGGCAGACCAAAGACCAGATGGAAGGATTATATCTCCACACTGGCCTGGGAACGCCTCTGTATACTCCCGGAGGGAGTGGATGAAGTTGCTCAGGATAAGGAACTCTGGAAATCTCAGTTGGAACTGTTACCCACGCGACTCGATTCCAAGCGGTTGAAGATGGGTGGATGGACGGATTTCATTATGTTTCTGTCATCGAAGATTATGATTTCTGTGTACTAATTTCTGTGTGGCTTTTAAGGTTCGTAAACAAAAGGTGCACACTGCAGATATAACACATAAATTCATCCTTGAATAGTTGAAATAGCCGGAGATAGTCGAAATGCCACATTTTCAGTTTGTAGATCAGCTATTTCCACTATTTTTAAATTAGTTTCAATGTAAATGATCATTATGACAATTATGTACAAAGATGATCGTGATTCTTTCAAATAATTGCGTTTAGGCGCTTACGTCTTAACTGTGACAACCCTACCTCCAGGCCGCGGGCGTCCAGTCGGCCGTCGACCGGGTCTTCACCAACCCGGCGAGGTTCGACGAGCGCGGCTACATGGAGGTGCAGCGCCACCACCTGCACGACTGCACCCGCTGCCCCGTCAACCTGTGCAAGAGGAAGGTCCTGGAGGTCTACCTGTCGGAGCAGGCCGAGCGCGGCGCGGAGTACCGGCGGATGTTCTACGTGGGCGACGGCGGCAACGACCTCTGCCCGACCTCCTGTCTCAGGGGAAGCGACGTGGTGATGCCCAGGAAGGGCTTCACCCTGGAGAAACTGCTGGGCAAACTGAAAGACGACGACGTGGTGTCCCTAAAGGCCAGAGTGGTCACCTGGAGCAGCGGCTCCGAGATTCTGCACGAACTGAAGACGAGCGTCGGTGCATAGTTTTTGGACCGGTGGTTTTCAAAACGTTTTGGCGCCCATTGCCCAAGGCACACCTGTGTTCATAGGGAAAATAGCAGATATACAAGCTCACAATGTGTCGCATTGTGAGCTTGTAGATTGGCTTGTGAGCTTTTATATTGTCTATTTTTATTATTAATAATAACCGTTTTTTTTTTGTATTTGTTCAAATGAAGGGACACCAGGTTGAAAGTTACAAAAAAAAAATCAGGGTATAGTATTTGTCTCTTTTTTGGGAAATGTGTGTGCTCAAAGTAGGCTTACCGATGAATTAAAATGTTTAACTTTTTGTATGGTTGTATACAGTATATTGTAATAATAATAATGGTTGTCACACTTAGACTTAGACGGCACAACCGTTTGGGGACCACTGGTTTGGACAGTTTCTGTTGGACACTACTTGACATTGACTTTACAGTCATAACACAAATACCATGTTCATTTTCATCGTGTGCACTTTTACCCAATGAGGTACGTTTGTTTAAAGTAAATATGTCCAAATGGCTTGTTTGTCTCTAAGAAATTCCTTATGATTCATAAAGAGAAATACACACGGTTGTGAATTCAAACATTGCAGAGTATCAAAGAACTGATTGGATTCAGGTGAGCAGACAGGGAGGTTGGAGACTACAGAGTTCAGTTAAATGTTCAAAAGCACTTCACTAGACTACGTCTGATCCATTAAATATTCATAATTAAATAAGTTGGCACTCTCTCAAGCCAGACAACGTTTTAAAATCTCTTTTAACATATTTCAGAATTTTCATTTCTGTTAAGTAGAAATATCTGGGGTATGTGCTTTAATTTCTATACAGCGCTTTTGATGTACATACAGACTGCTAGGCGGAAACATTTGAAAACTGAGCCAAGAGTCTTGTCTCGTGAGAATGTGTAGACACAACGGTATTTGGGAATCCTACCAGGATACAAAATGAGTCTCTTGAGAGCTTTACACTTTATGCGAATCAGCAAATCAAACAGGTACAGTATGATGGATGTAGTAGAGAATATTAATACAATATTCTGTAACTATTGCATCTTCAGTGGTTGGAGAGCCTCCCTTCTCTTACATTGAGACATGATAATGTGTTGTTTTGGACAATACTGCACTTACTGGTTGACAAGTAGTGCTGCCTGAAGTTAGAGGGGATTACCTCTTGCTGGAGCAGTAGCATGTTTCTGTCCCTCCCACTAAGGAGGTTTGAATCCCGAGTAGGACATGATAAAACGTACACATTGGAGCTTTAAAGGCCAGGCATTGGTGTGGGCCTACAAGGGTGAACTATGAAGCGAAGTGATGAATGCAGAGCAAATCCACTCCACAGTGTACCACATGGTGTTAAATTGTAGTGTGTGTACAACACTATTACAACTTGCTTCCAAAATCACCACAACAGTAAAAGTACTATAACTTTAGGACAGGGGTGGGCAGTTTTTTGTTTAGTTTTTCTTTTTTACTGCAGGGCCAAATCGACTTAATTAAGTGAGCAAAACACAACACGTTGGACAATTGAAATGTGAAACAATTGTAACAGGACATTGTTACAATTAAAAATAATCATTATATTAGACGCTCTTTATCCAGAGCGACTTACAGTAAGAAAGGTAAACACATACAGTAGTGCTTCAGTAGTCTAGGATTATATAGTGTCTAATGTAATATCAAATTATTTGATATGACAAATTGCTTTACAATAGGCTTTTGTCCAGGACACAAGGACTGGGTCCTTGCTTCACAACATAAACATTTCCTGTTTTTCTTTTCTTTTTCTTTTTTTATGTGTCACACTGGTGTACTCTGAGATTATACAATGAGAAAAACTCTGTACATAAAACAATCCACTTCAATACAGTATCAACCTTTAACTTAGCCTACTAATTTATATCTTGCCAGGTATCAATATGAACCACTTCATAGGTCACTGTTATGGCCGATGCATGCTCTACTTTTAGAGACGAGTTTAAATCGGTTTGATATTGTCTCTGCAGGGTGGAAATCCGACAAAGACACATTTTAAAACTGTCACTTTTCAGAGTCAAAAGTACCAAAGGTAGCAGCATCTACAAGCTCAAAACATGTCGCTTCTCTTCTGGGCGTCACTGGCACAAAATCCTTTTCAGATTGTGGGTCCATGGCCAAATCCATATCATTCTGGGGGCCCTTGACGTGAAAAAGTTTGAGAAGGACTGCTTTAACTCTCACTTTGCTACCCACTGAGGCAGCTAGGTGCCCTAGTCTGTCAACGCCAAAATAAACCCATCTCCCTTAATGCCTCCATGCTCAGGGCTGATCGATTTGAGTATTTCTCTTCGGTTTTTTGACACCATGTATTTCCCTAGATGTGTCTGGTTGCTATTTTCAGAGGCAGTCTTCCTTCTGCTCAAACTGGGTCTGACAGTCCGACTACGGCAATCGTTTGTGTGCGCATGCCGTTCACTGAACCTGAACACCTTTCACGTCTGACAGCCAGTCTAATCACATCTTAACAGGGCTCTGTTTTTGTGTGTGTGTGCGCCACGCGCGCGTGCGTGCGTGCGTGCGTGCGTGCGGGAGGTGTGAGGGATCCATGTGTGATTTCTTTATTTCTTGCAGGGTGTTTTGCTGAAGCCACGTTAGAGCTGTCATATTGCAATGCCAACTCATGCAATCAGCTGCTCGCTGTCAACAATAGGTCACAATGTATATTGTCACTGTTTCGGTGGAAACCTTGTATGTCCAAAACTGTTTTGTATTTATCATTTTAAAATTGATTTAAAATCTGCACCGCGAGGGGTTGTGTGCTTGTAGATCTGCTATTTTCACTAGTTTTGTGCGACAGTTTTGTATGATGAAGCAGGGCTTTGCTTAACGAAAAAACTTGCACATTTGAAACTTGGACACACACACACACACACACACACACTTTATGGCTGGTACGTGCTTGTGGGTGATTGCAGGTGGATCATAGTGTTGGCAGGGCTTTGCAGGTCCCATGTGTTGCCGCTATACGTGTAGCAGCTCTTGACCTTACACACAGGTCAATTCTGCAGACCCCCTATCCGCCCTAGCCCAACTCAGACATGCTGGTTGATTCCGTGTGATTTAGGGCTCAGGGGTGCACGCTGGCTCTTCTCCCAAGCCCAGCCTTGGTGTTTCTGTCACATATGATGATTTAAGAGACACAGCAAAGACCCCATGGATATCTGACGCGCGGCTCCCTAAAGCCCCCTGACAACTCACCTTCCTTCAACCCATTCCTCTTTGAGTAGTCCCCCCTCCCTTTCCCATTCCCTTCCTTGGCTTCCAGTTGCTGCCTGCACCGAGTACAAAACACTGGTGTTGGCCGGCTACACGGCAACCGAAGGCATGGCGGGAGGGGAAATCTCGCTCGTTCAATGGGTCATTCGACAACCAGTGTCGGCAGGTTAGCTACTCACCCGCGTCACGGTTACTGAGGTTAGGGTTAGAGTTTTGGTTAGGTTTAGGCATAGAGGTTAGCATTCACCCGCGTCGGCAGGTTAGCTTTTCACCAGGTTAACATTCATTCGCGTCGAAAGAATGTACCGTCGAACAGATGCTATGTCGCAATACCGACACGCTCAGTCCCAGGCATGGCAGCCCCATACCTCCAAGAGATGATCCAACCCTACAGCGGCTCAATTATCAGCTAACACAAAAATGCCTTTCATTCCCTAAAACACCTTGCTTATCTTTTTATTGTGTATGACATTATGAGTGGTAATACTGACGTGATTCAGGCTGTTGCTCTATTGCCAACCTGCTTCTGCAGACATAATATATCTTTTATGATATTTTGTCCTGTGATTATTGATCAACTTGCTCTCCGGTGTGTCCTTTTGAACAGTCGACCTCTCATCACTCTCTGATGAAATGTATTGATTCTGACCTGCAGCCCACCTGCTGTGACCCCAATGACCTTGAGGATAGCATCCTGCGCTCTCTCTCTCCTCCTCCCTCCCTCCCTCTCTCTCTTTCTTTGCCCCCTCTACACTCACTCTTATGTTGTTTGATTCTCTCTCACGCACACACACACACGCGCGCGCGCGCGTCACTTCCCAACATCTCTATTGCTCGGGCTTTGTTCTAGTTCTATGTAAACATGTCTCTGTTGTTCAAAGCCATCATGCTTCCTGCTTTGAGAGAACAGGGCAACCAACCAGAGGGACCCTGTGATGTGTGCTCATACTCACACACTCTCTCTCACACACACACGCACGCACGCACACACACACACACACACACACACACACACACACACGTGTGCACGTGCTTCCCAGGAGAAACACTGGTTTATTTACATCGTAGCAACCATAATCCTGCTGTTCCTCATTTAGACACCTGTGCACATACATACACACATACTACAGTATGTGTGCTAAACTGACACACACACACACACACACACACACACACACACACACACACACACACACACACACATACACTTCATTCTACAACAGTGGTTCTCAAAGTGGTGTCCGGGGACCCTCAGGGGTCCTTGAGGGGGTTCCAGGGGGGTCCCCAGCTAAAGTTAATACAACATCAAAATCATTTTAACCACATTATCCATGTATACGAAAAATAGCAGATCTACACACTCACAGCGTGTAACTTCATGCCGCACTGCAAGCTTGCACATCTGCTATTTTTGAAGAATTTCGAAAAAATTAAAGATGTCTGAAGATTTTTCAAATTATGTTCCTCTTCTTCTTCTTCTTCTTTTGTTTACAGCTTAGATTTTCTCCAAATACATGTCAATTTAGGGGGCCGTGGCAAGAAAAGGTTTGAGAACTGTACGGTTCTATAATATTCAAAATAAATGAGTGGGTGATATTGTTGAGTTGTATACAATACAGAGAAATGTCCTTCTGGATGTTTCTTTTCTGACCACCAGAGGGCAATGTCTACCCAGTAAACAATACACTATTGTTACTCTGTCTCAATTCTTTCTGTCTGTCTCTCTCTCTCTCTCTCTCTCTCTCTCTCTCTCACACACACACACACACACACACACACACACACACACACACACACACACACACACACACACACTTTCTCTCTCTCTCTCTCTCTCTCTCTCTCTCTCTCTCTCTCTCTCTCTCTCTCTCTCTCAGTGTTTGTATCTCACTATATTGCTGTGTGACTGTCCTTTGCTTTATATTTCTCTGTCTGTCTGTCTGTCTGTCTGTCTGTCTGTCTGTCTGTCTGTCTGTTTGTCTGACTCTCTCTGTCTATGCATCTACTTTTCTCCCCATAATCTCAAACCACATTAATGCAAATCACAAACAACAACTCAAACAAAGTAACAACTAACAGTACAGCGACATTAATCACCGGCACCACCATGACAGCACAAGTGTAAATGCATTTAAATGTATACTTACAGTATATGAAAGGATGCGCTCAAAGACAGATATTGACTTTGCTGACCTTTTTTCCCCTTTCTAAGTTAAACATTATTTACTCAGCAGAACTTTGCCATGACAGTTGTCATTGCACGATGCAGCACACAGACACTCATATTTTATTGATGAACCACAGTGTGTGTGTCCACAGGGAATACACTGGCACAAAGTGGGCACAAACCTCTTATCTCCATATTGCAGTTTTTTTCCCGTTAATGAATGCCTACACTTTGTCATACTACAGCGTCACACAAAAGTAGCAAATATAGCAGATCTACAAGCTCCAAAACGTGTCTGATAGCAATACGTTTTGAGGTTGCAGATCTGCTATTCTTGCTACAATTGAATGTGGATCCTTAAAAGTAGGCCTAACAGTTTTGGACATGTATGAGGTTTCCACCGGACAGCAAAGACATGTAAATTCAAAAGCTATTCATTTTTCAGACTTTTGGTGAGAATGCTGAGAAAGAGAGGCTGTATTTTTTGTTCTTATTTTATTATTATTGTGTGTGTGTGTGTGTGTGTGTGTGTGTGTGCGTGCGTGTGTGACGTGTGTGTGTGTGTGTGTGTGTGTGTATATATATATATATATATACGTATACGTGTATATATACGTGTATAGCCCTAGTGGATAAAATGATGAATAGGTAAAAGTAAGTCAGGCTTGATTTTCAGTGCTGCAGTGATCATTGTAGTAAATGGAGTTCATTCAAGCATGTTTAGGGCAATGCTGAATTACAAATAATCAGGGGGGGGGGGGGGGATTATTATGCCAAAACCCGCAAGGTCGGAACTGTTGCCGTTCATTTACACCCCCTTTTTTTTTTTTTTCTTTCTCCCCTTTTTGCAAGCCTAGCAACAAAGTGTTGTTTGGACAGGAGGGGAGGTGGGTTACACAAGATGTTCTCCTTCACGGGGAAAACAACTAGGCAGCGAGTTTGTAGGTAATTGGCCAAGGTTAGAACCCCCGATAAATCAAAGGCGCTGCTGGTACTTGAAGCAAGGACAACCACAGAAGCATCATTACAGCAGATACTTTATTTCAGACTAGTTTACAGACGTCCTCATACATAATAGCTGTATAGGTACTCCAACACCTCTGGCTGGATGACCTCCTGCTTGCTCACCTGTACGCAGCAGACCCGAGCAGAATACATAACCAATCCCACATCACACCTCATCATCATATCGAGCGTTGGAACGAGACAGCGGCTTCAAACGGCTTTATTTTTCTGGAGTTGGACTTTTATGTGATTCCCATGCAGCTAACCACCAGAAATATTAACCCAAGGCTAAATGGAGAGTGGTTTCAGCGGCGCTTTGTGATGGTTCGATGTCTCTCTGTTCCGCGGTGTACTGTGGATCTGCACAACGGACCAATCCTTGCAGGTTAATGGATTAGGGTCGCCGTGGGAGCCTTGTTACTGATGCACACAATAACACTTGGAGAAACTGGTGGAATAGCAAGTGGCCACAAAACAATGATGAACATGCAGCAATGGTACAGAACCTAATCCTATATGGGCACCTGCCCCAGCCCTCGATCCCACCCATAGTGTTGGGTGGAGTGGGAGGAGTAGGCCGAATTAAGGCTCTTCGTCAGGGGCCTTCAACGTTTTCAGGCCAAGGACCCCTTAGTTGAGAGAGATATGAAGCAGGGACCCCCACAACCTTCTCATAGATTCCATATAGTTTCATTGTTTGACAGCAACGATCATCAGTATATTTTGGATTCATGTTAGTGTGGATTTTCAGATATTTAACCACTTGAACTGTCAATACTTAATAAACTTCACCTTTCACTGTACCTAGTCTGCTCTTTTCCCCCTCTGAAGCTCTTTGCCAAAAATAGCCGATGTACAAGCTCACAACGCCTCGCAACGCGCTCACAACGCCTCGCAACGCTCAGAATATGGACATTCTCAGAATATGGACGCTAGGGTTAGAAGTGGTTAATACAAAAAAGGCGAAAAAAGTTTCTACCACAAAGATTTGGAGGACCCCTTGTAGTAACTCTGAGGATCTCCTAGGGGTCCCAGACTCCCTGTTGAAGACCCCTGCTCTACGTCTACATCCTCCTGGTGGGGGCTCCTCACTGGCAGGTGAGTCAGCAGTGACAACACATACAGTATGTGTGGGGAGGAATCAATTGGCACATGATGACTAATTTGGGACTACGTACGGGTGCCAACATTGGCACAGGGGAGGGTGATCACCGGCACACTGGCAGAAGTGTGAGAGAGAGGATTTTGTATTTTAAAAACAAATCTTTTTTTTTAAACATGGTCAATTAAATGAAGTTAGCTAATTTATAGCACATTACATCTTGCACAAAATTCTACATTAATTAAAACTCTGACTGGGGAGGGCGTCGGGGAGATAGATATTATTAGACATCTGAACATATAAAAGTTATACTAAAGGTTTGTTTTAGCATACTGTTTCCATGATTACATTATGCCATGTTTGGTTGAATCTCCATGACAGCTTTTAAATTCCATATGAGTGCATTATCACCATGATGTGTGTCTGTGCGTAACTGTGTATATGTGTGTGTGGGTGCACAATCATGCATGTGTCCAACTGTCCACACGTGCACTGAAGTTGGGACTACTATCAGCTCCTATCTAAGGCAACAACATGCGATGTTGTACGGTGACTGGATCAACAAAAGCTTCGAGGCTCACACAGAACTGTCTCTGAAAGGTATAGAGGACTCATGTGACATATTTCAATAACAACCACTTCCTCGGCTCTCTGCTTTTGTACCCGGCACCCGCAGTGAAGCATATCCATGAAAGACATGGTGCTGCGTGCAGCCGAAAGCCACCCATTACCCAGACACAAAACTGCTATCACCTTAAACTTCAAAGAAGCTGTTTTGATTGCTTTACCACAGTAGTTCTCAAACGTTTTGGTGTCAAAAGGACCCACAAATTGATATATATATCTGGCCACGGAATCTCTCTCTCTCTCTCTCTCTCTCTCTCTCTCTCTCTCTCTCTCTCTCTCTCTCTCTCTCTCCTCACTCATTCCCTCTCCCTCTATCTCTCAGACGTGACTAGGAATTGTCAGGTAAATATGAAAATATTATGCACATTATGGGGGGATATGAATTGCAGGTAAATGTCTCTGACACGGCGACTATGCTGAGTTGGTCACACAAAACGTAAGTCAAATAACCTCGCACTGTCAAGCCCTGCAAATGATAACAAAAGGTAGATTACATGCCATAGCCTGACTGGAGGGACGACTGCCCTGCAATTGGCTTGGTAAGTTTGTTCTTGGCCCAATCATCCGTAACATCATCACTCATTCAGCCAGTGACTCAGAGACATGTGTTTGTATAGGGCTGGCCTCACCGTTGTGGTCCAGCCACACTATAGCTAGAGAATGAAAAGCCACACAAACAGCACATTACACAGTATCTGTCTGACTTACCAGTGGTTCTCAAACGTTTCCATAATAAGGACCCCCAAAATGTATGTTGGCCGCAGACCTCCATCTGAAAATATGTTTGTGCCAGAGAACCCCAAGGACCTCCCACTGACTGAAATCGAAGAAGTTTCCTGCAGACAAAATAGTTTTATACTCAGTGGAGCTCCACTTTGAGTTCATTAGGATTGATTTATAGAAGACACAATAAAGTCAAAGACGAGTTTCCATGTGGTCCTTGGTCTTCTACAAACAGACACAAAGAACAGACATTGAACCCTATTCACACAGCGGCCATGTTGGCATTTTGCATTGATAAAATGAAAATAAAGAAACGGCAACACAACGGGGTGCATGGCATTTCATTAACTTAATAGCAAAATGGCCGCTGTGTGAATATCGTCTATAGCCAGCTCTAAAAAACTATACATCTCTACGAACTATAAAACTAGCATATGACTAAATAATAACTCAGCCTTTTACTCTCACAAAGAATGAACGTAATCAGTGATTCCACGTGCGCGCGCGCACACACACACACACACACACACACACGCGCACACACACACACACACACACACACACACACATGCACGCACACACGCACACACACACACACACACACACACACACACACACACACACACACACACACACACACACGTGCACTACACTACAGTATACAGTATTATGCACAGTGGTAGACAGATGCACAGTTCAAATATATCTACAGAATAAATAAATCACATTTTATGAATGACTCTGCTGATGAGAACTAACAGTCTCCCTCTCTCTCTCTGCGCTGTGAATAAACAGCCGCTGTCGACTACAATCACAATCATAATCAATACGGTGTCCAAACGAAGGGAATCAATCAACCATGGCTCTTCATTACTCCTTCCCTCGCTGCCTTCCACCCACCCTAACCAGCGCTGTGAGCAGTCCCAGTTCATTCCGGAGAACAATAACATGGAGTTTAGCTTCTATTCCATCCAGCTCAGGTTTTACAGGCTGTGGGTAGCGGTGGTGTAAAGCAGGGGTCTTCAACAGGGGGTCCGGGACCCCTAGGGGGTCCTCAGAGTTACTACAGGGGGGCTGTCAAATCCTTGTGTGGTAGGATCATTCTTTTAAACTTGAACCCTCATATCCCTATTCTGAGGAGAACTTTAGCCAAAAATAGCAGATCTACAAGCTCTTAACGCCTCGCGCTGCGAGGCGTTGTGGATCGGCTATTTTCGGCAAATAGGTTTGGTGTAGAGGTAAAAAAATAAAGAGCAGACCAAGTACATAGTGGTCAAGTTTACAAAATATCAATGATTTAAGTGGTTAAATGTTTGAAAATACACATTAACATGAATCCAACATAGACTGATGACAGCGCTGTCAAACAAGTTTATGAATCTATCTATGAAATCGATGAACATCTGCATCACACATTTATACAATATGTAGAGGGGGTCCCTGCTTCATCTCTCTCTCAGCTAAGGGGTCCTTGGCCTGAAAACGTTGAAGACCCCCTGGCGTAAAGTAACCAAGTATGTTACTGTACTCCACCTGAGGCCGATTCAACAAAATACCTTCTAAATCAGTGCTTCTCAAACCTTTCAGCTTGTATAGCTACTATTTTTTGAATAGCCAACACTAAAATCTAAAATTACACAACTGCTTTCCCGGTTTCATGGGTCAAGCACAATTCCAATATCTTTACTTTAGGCCTACTTGAGAATTTTCATTTTGTGATACTTACATACTTCTACTCTGCTTCATATCAGAGGCAAATGCTGTACTTATTTGACAGCTTTGGTTACTCTAGTCTAGTAGCCAAAATGTGAACCCGGACATTTTGAGTACCCTAAAGTTTTATGTTAGAAATGTTGAGTATGGGTCCCCAGCATGTAGAAACTGCCGGATGCTAACTTGTATATGTTGAGCAATTTGCATAATTTGCATAATAAGCTTTAACTAGCATAATCACCTATATGGATAATATGTCAAAAACTGATAGGACGATTTGAACAATATTGGAGTGGTTTTGGGGGTTATTGAGGATGCTGAATCCATTTCTGACATTTTCTAAATTCAAAATGGCCGCTTTAAACCGTAAATGGTCATATACCAACTTAAATTGGGATGATTTTGATACTTTTTTGTTGATTTTGATTATGAATTAAATTATAAATGTGGTTATTTATATGCTTATACATTATCTGCATTTCAAAAGCCAAATATAGACAATCCACACAAAATGATTAGAACAATGACTGCCACAATAGCCTAGCAAAAATAGTCACTTCATCATTTGGAAAATCAACAAAAAATGATCAAAATCATCCCAATTTAAGTTGGTATATGGCCATTTCCGGTTTAAAATAGCCATTTTGAATTTTTGAAAATGTCAGAAATGGATTCAGCATCCTCAATAACCCCCAAAACCACTCCAATATTGTTCAAATGAGCCAATCAGTTTTTGACATATTATCCATTATTATAGGTGATTATGCTAATTAAAGCTAATAATGCTAATTATGAAAATTGCTCAACATATACAAGTTAGCATCCGGCAGTTTCTACATGCTGGGGACCCATACTCAACATTTCTAACATAAAACTTTAGGGTACTCAAAATGTCCGGGTTCACAATGGGGCTCTATGGGCTGGCTACTAGACTACTAGTTACTTTGCAGATAAAGATTCTTAATAATTCATAAAATTGTTAATAAAAAAAATCTTCAACGTTTTAGCACATCTACGAGCTCAAGCTTATAGATCTGCTATATTTGAATTGCCAAAATATAAAATAAGGCTCACATATGTTTTTCTTTCTTTCTTGTTTCTCTTTTTCATTTTGATGCTAACAAGTTTTTTAGGCCACTTTTGAATGCAGGATTTGTGTTTCTTTTTCTTCTTCTTTTTCTTGCTTCAACTTCTAACAAAGTTTTTATACAATGTGGCATTGCTAATTTTAAGTTCAAAATCTGAGAACTTGTTCCACCGCTGGTGGGCTGAGCATGTGTTGCAGGAGGGAGGCGGGAACGGCAGGTGCATCTCATCTGGATCAGCTTACAGGCACTTGGAGCTAATGGTCCTGCAGCCCAGCGGTTGGTCCGCTGCTTCCTTAAGCAGCCCATTCCATGCCTCCTCCCACCTAGAGTACATCCCCTGCCTCCTCCTCTCTCCTCCCAGCTCTGGCCTCAATTAGTTGTGAATTAAAGGCCTGTTTTCCCCCGGATGGGGACTCGCTGGGGGACCCTACTCCCTTAATTACACCCAGCTACACCGCTCCGCATCTGCAGGAGACAACCCACTCCTTCCCTTTTCCCCTGCTTTGTTTGTGTGTTTCAGTGTATGTGTGTGGGGGGGTGTTGGTACAGCTGTTGTTTTGTGGAATGCATATTAGTTATTCCATTGGTACAATGGTGCGGCACCACAAGTGCCTGTCATTTCTTTCTCTATTCTCTTCCTGCTGTTTGTGACAAGTCCAGAGAGAGGAGAGGAGAGGAGTTGTTGGGTGGAGTGAAGGACAGTATAGTATTTGGTTTTGATGCAGCAACAATCAACAGCAGCTGTAAGCCCTAGAGTCTCATTAGTGGCTTTTCACGCCTTTCTTGTGGGACGTGAAAAATAGCTAAAATTCCTTTATATCAGAAATTGGCACAGAAGTCCAATTATTAAAAGTCTGCAATTCAACTTGTTTTCAATCAAACTGTATTTGTTCAACACCGAATAAATGAATAAGTAAAGTATTGACTGTTCAGCTTCAGCATCACACCATCTGTTGCCCTTTATCTTGTGATTGTAGCTAGGGGGCATTTAAACAATGTTGTCTTTTCATATTGTCTGTACTTTATTAACCAACATCAGCTCCCATCAACCCATCCTAATGGGATGAGCTGTGGATTATCAGCACTAGGCTGCTGGTGCCCCTTGGGTACCGGCCTACTCACCAACGATGCAAGTTGGGAACAATGCAAATAGGGAATGCATGCCCCACCCTGTCATGCAATACCCGTTGTACCCGTTGTATCCGCCTGTCTGTCTGTCTGTGTTCCTTTTGTGCCCATATGGAAAGAAATGTCCTTGTGCAGTGTTAACGTCTGTGGAGAATGTCTGAAGAGCGCAAACTGACTGTGAAAAGTGGACTGACTTACTAATCAAATGGCAGGTGTGGGGAATTTGCCAGGTGTGGGGAATTTGCCAACTCAAGCTTAGGGCTGGGGTTGCCATGGTAATCAATTGGCTCATTTGGGCCCCGGACAGAGCCTTTAGTACAATGGGCGTGCGTATCAGTCGGATAATCGGCGGTTAACCACTCTGGATAACCGCCTATCCGACCGACTCCACACCGTGCACTCAATGCCCTTGGGTCGTCTGCGACGCGTGGACCGAAGTCGGTCGGTTGAATGGTTGTCGACATACGTGAACTACAGATGTACGTAGAGATTCTGTATTCTGAGATTTATTGTAAAATATTGAGATCCTTACCGTTGTATCATCCCATTGTAAAGGATGAGGGAAAGGGAGAGAAAACCCACTCCTCGTATTTTTGCCTGATGTAGTAGCAGGCGGTGGTGTTTATTATGGCATGGTAGGGAGCATGAATGTGCTCAGCATATTCCATGGCAATCTTCCCATTCGATTTTTTTGATTATGAGATGATGATCTACAAGTCACCAGAATTGGTAGAGTTCATCCTCTGGGGGTACATGAAGGTGCCCTCCAAATTCCATGGAAATACAGCCAGTAGTTTCAAATATATCTTGATACAGACAAACAGACGCTTCTAGCAGAAGTACAAACATGGACTAAAATCCCAAACTCCTGATTCAGTTTGAGCCCTGATGGTTTAATATGCACTCTGTTTTATTTAAGTGGGCATAACATTACAAAGCCCTTTTTCCACAAAGCACACAGCAGCCTGTCTGTTTGTGAGGAGCTTGGAATAAAGTGTCTTTGTGTCTGCAATGTGTGTGTTGCCAGAAAAGCACATTGAAAGGCTATATGAAAGATGAGAGCAACTTGTGGCACGAAAACAGCAGAGCACTGAAGAGCTGCCTCTCTGGAATGAGCACCAAAGACATAGCTGAACACACAACCCCCCATGCTATTCCTGGATTGTCTTTATACATATGAACAAGTCATCGCAAGAAAGAAGAGAGAGAGAGAGAGAGAGAAAGACATCCAAGATTTTTATATGGTACAGGTACACAAGAGTACATTTTGGCGGTTTCAACCCCTCGACATTGTAGAAAGAAAATAGAGCAAAGAAAGCAGCAAGATAAAAGTAGCTAAAGAATAATAGAGCACTCTGTGGTGTACGGTGCTGTATACGTGCCTAATATGGTATAGGGCTCCTAGGAAAAAAGTGTACCCACCAGGCTTCAGTAGGCCTACGTGATTACCCATAACTGCTGGTCTTTAGAGTCTAAAGAGCAGCCTTAACTGATCTGAAGTTTAGCTGAATGTGTGCACAGCTTCACCAGTTTGAACTGGTCAGATACATTCCATGTCCAGTCTGGAAAAAAGAAACCTAGACTGTATAAGTACTGTAGCCACGTATTGACTGATGACTTGAGGTCTAGTCGACCACAAAATCGGTGCGTTCCTGGTTTGATTCTGTCTGGACTATACTTCCTCGTCTTTGCCCTCTGTTTCCTGTCTACTGTCCCGACTGAATAATAAAACAAAAGCATACAGGAGGATATAAACGGCTGGTCTGGTGACCTGATAGCCAAGTGGTTAGGGGCACAAACCACACAGTCCCGGGTTCGATTCCAGGCCAGCTGGGCCATTGCTGAATGTCATTTCATTGCCATACGCTCTATCTGTGTTTCGTCTTTATGTGCACTGTCACTGTCTAATAAAGGCTTAAAAAAACAACACCCACAAATAAAAAATTAAAGGAGCTTGGGCGAGTTCACATCGTGGAATTCTAATTTGGCATAAGAAACAGTATAACATACTGCACATACTGTTTACATAAATACAGGGCATTTTAAATGATGTGTAATGTAACCATGAAACTCGGAGAGTGTAGTGAAATGGACCTCAAGGGTTTGTTTGGCTACACTCTCTTTCCAAAAATGTATGTAATGTAACTTTTACACTCTCAGAGTTAAATGAACACGGAGGATTTGATTGTGCAGTATGCAAATCAGTCTGCCTGGCTCCATTCCTCTTGTTGGACGCATGTGAGCAAACTGAGTTGCATTGTGGGACATTGACAAATGCCACAGCTTACGGTGCTGCCTCGCAACGTGCCTTTCACAATGGATTTTGCACTTTCATCAAAAGGGTGGGAAGGTTTCATAAATCAGACAAGACAAGTTTCTCTGTCTTCTTCGGAGCCTAAATTTGTAGGAGTTTCAATGATGACGTGATAAATGATGGCCATTGTTACTTTGCGACAAAGGAATAAAGAAAACTTAAAAGGAGAATGATGGGATGGAGACAGATATAGATTTATCAAGATGGGAGTTACTGGAGTCTATCAATCCTCTTGGTCCTTGCCTTAAAAAAGTGTGTGTGTGTGTGTGTGTGTGTGTGTGTGTGTGTGTGTGTGTGTGTGTGTGTGTGTGTGTGTGTGTGTGTGTGTGTGTGTGTGTGTGTGTGTGTGTGTGTGTGTGTGGAGCATCATTTGTCACACTTATGCTTATGGGTATACTCTACGTGACAGAACACAGTAAAAGGGTGTTTCCCTGATATTTATTGATTTTTCATTTTATATGACTATGATGCAGAGCTACACAACATGAGGCATCACTCATATAGATTGACCCAGCAGCTTTAGAACTACTCCTAGAAGTGTCTGTTCCTGAAAACTGATATTCAAAGTCATTGTGTTAGGTCAACATACATCTATAATAATAATGTATGCTTTGAATTGATAGTATACAATGTTGTACATTTAACAATTAAACACTTACATTTTGAAGAAAAAATAATAACAGGGTGCCATTCAGCGCATAGGCTCTGAAGTTTATTGATAGGCTATGCATTCATTCACAGCAGCCATATTGTAAAGAAATTGGGCCTCTTACTTAGGTGTTACCAATGATACTAAGGCTTTGTTCCGTTTAGTGTAGCACAGTTGTTCTCAAACTTCTTGACTTTGTCATTTAAAGGACCTCCATAACTCTGAGAGTGAACAAATGGATGGTCCATTTGGTGCAAATGGTACTGTGGTATTTGGATCCCCTCAAGGAACCATTAGGGTTCCTGGACCACACTTTGGGGCCTTTTCCACCAAAAGAACCTTGGTTCAAGAACCAGTGCCGTTCAACATTCTTGGAACCTTCGTTTGTTCTTGCGAACCGGCCGCGAACCGTCTTCACCAGATTGAACCAGAGCCATTGTCCCCCAATTCAGATGGTGGTTCTCTGGAAAAAAAACAAGGATTTTGTGGTTCCCATTCCAAACCAACTTTTATGGTTTGGAACCAACTCGGTTCTCTGTGGAAAAGCTCACCTCTGGTTCATCCCATAGGCGGGAGAAAGAACCCAAACCGGTTCTTTGCCGGTCGAAAAGTGCCCTATGAGACCCACTGGTGTAAAACATGCCCAATATCAGCACCCTGACTCTGTTTGACCAGAATGGAACAGAGCTTCATTAGTTCCATTGGTAACACACATGTAAAAGTATTTCTTTACAATATGGCTGCTGAGCATATAGAGCCTAATGTAATTCCTGGACTCTCCCTGTTTTCCTGTCTCTCTCCACAGTAGGCTACTGTTGAATAAAGAAAAGCCCTCCAGAATATTTAAATCCCCAGCAAAAGACTTCACACTTATGTAATACTTCATGTAACAACAGAATAACAGAATAACACCGGCTCTGAATTTGCCGTTCGGCAAGTGGCTGCGGCAGTGCGTTTTTTTCCCCGATCGAACACAGTTCGATTTGTGCGTCTTTTCGCATGAGTTAAAAACTCATTGGCAAATGGAAAAAACGCAACGGCCAAAAATTGCGCCTATCTTGTAAACACACTGCCCGGATAACATAGAATCCCTCTCATGTCATATCATATGTTCTATTATGAAATATTGAACTTTGAATATAATAAAGTCACGGCCAAAAATGTCATCTGTGGCCAAAACTAGGGAGATCACATTGGCCAGCACGCGGCGCTAGAGCCCCAGGTTGCCTACCCATCTCTTTCAGAGCCAGGCTGTCAGAGCCAGGCTGTCATTAAGAAGTGAATGGCGGTCGAATTGGTCTGAAAGCTTTCCCTGTCTTGTTTGAAAATTCCTCCCCAACATATTTGCATTGTCCCCTCATCAGTTTGAAACATGTTGCATTGTCTCATCATCAGTCTGAAACAAAAAGCAGGAAGCGCTGCTTATCCTATTGTTTTAGAAAAAGAAAGGTAATCGAACGATTGTTTGTTCTCCCTAATCTCAAGGCAGACCTCTATCCCACAATGCATTACAGTTAGATGGATCTCAAGGTGAGGAAAAAAAAAGAAGAAGAAAAAAAGCTCATTTGCTGGAGAGTGGTCTGAATGCTTGGCCATAATGAGTAAGGATGAGGCACCATTTAAGATTTTCCGTAAACGCAGATGTCTGAAATGAAAAACACATATGCAGAATGTCGCTCAACCAAACAATATCTGACTGTAATCCATCACATGTCTACTTTTAACCACTTAAAAACTTTTTGACTGGGGTCTTCCATTTGAGATCAAAAAGATACATAGATAAAATATCTACTGTACATGCTCCACAGTAGATCTGTTATTTTCCTACACATTCATGCATACATGCATGAATCAGAGAATCAGAATCAGAAAGACTTTATTGTCACACCTTGAAAATACTTTACCGCAAAAGAAGGGTGAAATGAATATGCCAAGGCTCCTCAGACTTGCAGTTCATTCATAAAATACAGAATACAACTATATCACCAAAAATACATATATTAAAAAAAACATCAGCACATAATAAAAAGCTAAAGTGTCAAAAGAATTCACTTTCATATTATGAATCACTAATACCGTAATTGCTGGACTATAAGCCGTGGCTTTTTTCCCCATGTTTTGAACCCTGCGGCCAGGGCTCCAGGGTGCGAGCTATTAAGTCGCATATGCGACTTAATTTCATAAAGTGCGAGTTAAATTTTAACCAGGTCGCGCACGTGCGACTAAAAAAAAAGAAAGAAAAAAAGACAATCCTCAATCGAGGATCGCCTGACGCCTCTTCTCTCTCTCTCGCTCCGTCTCTCTCTCCCTGACTGCCTGCCTGCTCCACCCCTCCCCTTCTCTCTCTCTCTCTCTCTCTCTCTCTCTCTTTCACTCACTCACATACATACACACACACACACACACACACACACACACACACTCACACAATGCACACTAGCGTCAGTCAGTCCGGTGGTCGAGTCACACACACAGACAGATTCTCTCTCTCTCTCGCTCACCTTGGAATGGATAGATATCACATAATACTAACCTTTCTTTGTATAACCATGCTTTTTCTGTTGTCATCTCTAACTGGATAATGGGTCGTGGGTTGTTTGTTTGCTATTAGATTAGCAATCGCTCGTGGATGTTTCCACCGTTGGTTACATTAACCTACTGTTACGTGCGAAAACAGCTGTGGGTCGTTAAGTTCCTCAGTGCCCAAAATGCGCTTTTCACTTCATAGACAGACAATTAGCTCAAATTAACGGCACCTGTTAACTTTTCTGTCTTTGTTGTAGCGTGTGTTCTGTGTTAGTGTGTGTGTGTGTGTGTGTGTGTGTGTGTGTGTGTGTGTGTGTGTGTGTGTGTGTGTGTGTGTGTGTGCGCGCGTGTGTGTGCGTGTGTGTGTGTGTGTCCAAGTGAACGTTTTCTGTTGATCAAGCAGCTTACTTCCCACAGTATCTCACTCCAAAACCATAAGGACAATTTTATTTTTCCATCCTGCATGAAAGCAAGCCTATTGCATTTAGTCTACGTTGTGCACGTTTAAAGTCATAGTTCTATATTGCCTTTGTTAGCCTAGATATTCGTAAATCTTTCTTGAATTAATGTCTTTAGTTTGCAAATATTAACTTGAAGCAAAAATACATAAAAACTAGGCTACAGCTTTTTTTACTGAGACATATTGTTATCAGGGTATTCAACAACATTATATCGACAACAACTGTCATCAGCATAATAAAGCTATGTATTAATACCACGCTAATACGCTATACAAAGAAAAAGATGGTGCTACCTAATTTCTGGTGGTGCTACCTAATGAAAATGTAGGTGGCACCAGTGCTACCTGTGAAAAAGTTAGTCTGGAGCCCTGCCTGCGGCTTATACAACGGTGCGGCTTATATAGAGATTTATACAACTAACGGCCAGTTAGCTAGTTTTAGAATGGTTTTTAACAAGGATTTATATATAGATTTTTACAGCTAACGGCCACCGGGGCGCTCTAGCGGGAAGCAGGAAAGACACCTGCGGCTTATCAGGTGCGGCTTATATATGTAAACATTTGTTTTTTTGTTCTAAATTTAGCTGGTGCGGCTTATATTCCGGCTTATAGTCCAGCAATTACGGTAATAATGAATCACTAAACACCAATCACTAATTACATTTATTTATATGTATATGTCAGAACGCAATTCCGTGTCCTTATTCAAAAGTTATAATCATTCGGCAAAATAAACTTCTTCGTGCCCTTTCTGTCTTGCCCATGCAGGCTTTCGTATGTATTCTCTCGTGTGTGAATTATATGGGAACAGAAATCAATGGGGCTGGTGGAAGAATCGACACTATTAACCCATAGCGTGCAGTATTATCCACAGTACAGTAGCACAGATGGAGACCACAGCCTCTACACAAAACTCCATAGAAATCACAGGGCTGATGTCAATCCTCATGTTCATAATAACACCCCGAAGGCCTTTCCTGTCAGTGTGGTGCCAGGGAGTAATGGCTGCAGTGCTCACACCTCCTTCCATTCCCACTTCAAACAGTAGAGGCCTGTCAGGCTGGCACAACAGGAGGGGTGGTGGGTGGTCATGGGGGGGGGGGGGGGGCTTGTTAGCAGCACAAAATTAAAATGTCATCATGGATCTCTATTCTTAGCAGAGGGCCTATTACGCAGTGATTCTCAGTCTTGGGTTCTGGAACCGCCATTGGTCCCTTACTGCCCACACACATACTTTCTGATACCTGTATGAACAATAAGGCCATCACACGCTTAGCACTTACAATAAAAATGACACTGATCATCCCCTCTGTATCGCTACTTCGAACAGGAGTTTTGTCCCCTCAGTCACTGTGGCATTAAACAAACTGCCTTGCCAATAGGATGTGTTTTTGTGTATAGCGGAGAACTTGTGATGTATGTGTATTGTGTTGGTGTTGGTGATGGTGTTGCGCTTTTGAAACCAAAGCAAAAGACAATACAGCAATACAATAACTGCTAAATCATAATTATTAAAAAGGTCTCCACCTGCATGCATGAGGAATAATGTGACTTCAGCTTCTTTATTAAGCTCTATATCGTCAGTGTCGGGTAGAATGTCCAAAACCGTTCCTACCTTTTTTCATGACTATTTTCACTATTTTGTGCAACACCCTTGTATAAACAAAGTAGGGCATTTATTTAAGCAAAAAAAAAAGTTGAAATGTGGAGATACGATATACTTTGACATGCGATGATGAATTGCAAAAGTCATCATCCTCTTCATTTTCAGAGCTTCCGCAGCACAGACTGTTAGGCAGAAGCATTGTAAAATTGTGGGAGCCAACTAACACGTCTGTCTCCAGAGACTAATGCACATCCCACTGATCATCACCCAGTTCCATCTTATGACACAGTAGATTAATGCTGGTCTGGGAAATATGCCTCCAATTAGCATTTTCAGGGCAATTCAACCACAATTACAGTGTTTCAGCTCACTGCAGCTTATGTCTGTTATAGCAGAGGTGCAAAAAGTCCTGTGTTCAAAATGTTGCTTGAGTAAAAGTGCTGTAAAAAGTATACAGTGATTATTACATGAGTGTATATATATATATATATATATATATATATATATACTCATGTAATAAAGTTAAAAAGAAATATCGGAATACAGGTAATCTACTATATACATAATCTAGTACAGCACGTGAGTAAATGTACTTAGTTACTTTTCACCGCACTGGTAAGCAGACATTGCTAGCATGGAGCTGAACGAGACAGACACATAGTGTATTTGGAGTGTTAATATTTTATTTGACTCATGTATTATTTGTATAGAAGCTCAGTGGCCTTGTGGATATCGAGTCTGCCCTGAGAGGTCGTGGGTTCAATCCCTGGTTGAGTCATACCAATGACTATAAAATGTTAACTAAAGCCTCCCTGCTTGGCACTCAGCATCAAAGGGTTAGATTTGGGGGTAAGTCCTTTCACCAGGCTGGAGCCCAGGGGGTGTACAGTACTTGTACATCAAGCTGCCTCACTGAAGCATTATATGCAGGAGCCATTGGTTCCCAAGGCTTATTACTTGTATCAATTTGGAATAAGCCCGTTTTTTTGTTGCTCTTGTACTGACTGAGGTTGAAAATCGTAAGATTCTTGGTCACAGTTCTTATGTTTTCGTCTCTGATAAACATTCCCTATACAGGGCCGGGGGTGGAGGCTCACCAAGCACCCTGAAATCAAGGATGTCATTTTCGTACCATGAGTTCAGCATCCCCTCCCTCCCCCAGGTGATGTCGTCAACTACAAGAAGAAAAGCCATGCCTGTTGAGCAGGGTATCAGTGGGCTGGCATTTGATCAATGCCCCATGTCCCTTTAATGTTGCTAAGTGACAGATAAAAGAAAGAGTTATCTCCCCATCAGAATCTGCTCCAGATAACCACAACGCGGTGTGTGTGTGTGTGTGTGTGTGTGTGTGTGTGTGTGTGTGTGTGTGTGTGTGTGTGTGCGTGCGCGTGTGCGTGTGCGTGTGTGTGTGTGTGTGTGTGTCTTTATTCTTTTTATTAAAGTAAAATGAGCAATAACAATGTAGAAATACTATATGTCTATTAGGTCAAAGAGCTGTCTTTAAAATGTTATTCGAGTAAAAGTGCATTATATCAATATACTGTATGATACAAGCTCACATAGGATGGTGTTGTGAGCTTGTATGTGACCTGCAATTTTTGAAGAAACGATCAAAGTAGGGCTTAAGGCAAATATAGGGCTTAATTGATTTGTGTCAAATAATTGTAGTAGAGTAATACAGTATGGTATTTAACCTCTGAGATGTAGTGCAGTAGAAGAATGCATTGAAAAATGGACATTCTCAGGTAAAAAGTCAAAATGAAGTCAAAAGTACGGTACAGAGCAAGCGTGCTTACCGTACTTTCCCCCAGTGGGAGAGAGTGGGCAGGAAAGGGGAGGAGGGACAGAGGGAGACAGGGTGACAGCGGGGCGTAATGGGTGGGTGGAGGACGGTGCACCACCATGCGTCACCGCCCCGATACGAAGGCTTTACAGCTGTCACCAACCCCCTGGAGGGACACACACAGGGAGGAGGAGGAGGAGGACGGAGACAGAATGAAAGGGAGAGAGGGAGATTACGGGAATGATGGCGGAACGGAACGGCCACCCTGAATGAAGCATAGGAGAGGGAATTGGGTTCTGGTGGTTGGTTTAAACCACGCTGTCAGCTCTGCTTACTGAGGCTGGTGAAATGGTGCAGGCACGTGTAAGTGCTGAAACATGGAGACACACTGAGTAAATGAAGCACACATGTTGCTTTATGGAGACGTGTGTGTGTGTGTGTGTGTGTGTGTGTGTGTGTCTGTGTATTACTATACTTATATACTTGTGTGAGGGCCAAATGTCAGGACAAGTACAATGACTAAACTTAAAGTAGATGAGTGCCGTGCTCATGTATCGAAAATAGTTGATCTACAAGCTCACAAGACATTGCAGCATGATGTAAAATCAAGGTTAAGGTTACTCAATTGTGTTCATATAGTGAACTTCACCCAAGGAAATTGTGAATTGTGGATGATCTAGCTGCTAAGACAGTCACTATTAAACAGTGTTGCTATTAAATCGAGACAGACACACGCGCGAGCGCACACACACACACACACACACACACGCACATTTTGTGCAATTTGATGGAGTCCCGAAATATTATTTAAAACATATTTTTCATACATTTAACAACAAAGGTACAATATACTCCCCCATGGGTGAGAAACTGGATGAGAAACATAGTGGTATTCTCTAGAGTCTCTAGAGCTTTGTTTCAGGAGTCTCACCACGTAGCGCGGCTGCCAGCTGGCTCCATCACGGCAGCAAACAAAAGAGTTGACAATGGACTATCCTTTTTAGTTCCACAATATAGTGGGGGGAAAAGAGGACAGAATAATATTTGTACACATAGCTGCCACATTAGAAGAATACAGATCTCTTATCCAATACACAGTATACATTTTGAACCCTATTTTTTGACGGTATACTGTGTGAAAAAGATCATATTTAATCTGATGTTTTAATAATTCGAATCATTTACCACTGTATCCATAAGGCCGAAAAGAGCACATTCTAAAGGATTATTTTCTTTTTGAGGAGAAGGGATATAACTGCCCGTTACATTGTTGTCAGTAATGAACCACCAGTAAGACGCCTAAGGGTGAGGTCGTGCCATGTCTTGGCCATCTGGCCGAAGGGATTTGGTTCCCCTGGCATCACAGGGATCTCCTTATGGCAATAAAGGGGATTTGGTTCCCCTGACATCACAATGATTATATATTGGCATTCACAGATATGGGCTTAATATTTATGACATCAGGGATCTCCATATATGGGCATAAAAGGGATTTGGTTCCCCTGGCATCACAGAGATCTCCATATCTCCATATATGGTCATAAAAGGGATTTGGTTCCCCTGGCATCACAGGGATCTCCATATATGGCAATAAAGGGGATTTGGTTCCCATGACATCACAGTGATGTCAGAGCTGGATGTCAGAGCATGAGAGTCAATCAACAAAAAAGACAAGCGTTACCCATACAGACAGACAGACAGACAGACAGACAGACAGACAGACAGACAGACAGACAGACAAACAGATCCGGTCAAGATGTGACGGTTCTGATAGTAAAGTGCGACCTACGGTCGCAATAATCAAATTATTCTTCACAAAACTGAGAAAGAATTGGTCAATTTGACTTTAAACTTGTACTTGGAAATACATCCAAGCTCCCACTTTTTATTCTTAGTGTGATAGGGATGAAAGGAAGGTGTTGTTATTTTTCATTTTTGTATTATTTCTCTAACTACAATGATGTTTTCTTTTTGTTTCTTTTATTTAAACACATTGTAATTTCGTTATGGTATTTATGTTGTAACAATATTCCTTTCCCCCTAACCATATTCTCTTTTTCTGAATGGACTGCGGGACTTTAAGTGAATGAAGGTTCTGGATAGGATAACTAGTGGCGATGTCGCAGCCTATGCAGGGTGGGTTGACGTCACGGCTGGCCAATTGGGTGGCGGCTGGGCGGAACGCAGGACTATGAAAGGGGACACTGTGATTCAGTCGTGTGAGCAGGGGGAAGCAGCACAGACGGATTGAGCAAGAGCCGAGGCTCATGTGCTGAGTGGAGTAGCTAAGCTACACTGACCGAGAGAGACATTGTGTGAATCTTATAGTTACAGCGAACGGAGAGACTGGCACGCCGGTGAGAGAGGCGAACCGACTGCCTGGCCCGCTGTGAGAGGACGACGGTTACCTGAACCGCCGGTGAGAGAGACGGAGAAGGACGGAGGAGACGACTACCTGGTCCCCTGTGAGAGAGACGGTCCGGCGTGTGTCGCACGTCTACAACACTCACAGGGAAGCAGCCGCTTCCCTGGTGTGTAAGTACCTTTCCATCGCGACACACGAAGTTAACGCACCGTACTTTTAAGACAACTATGCTGCACCTGTGAACATATGATCTGGCGGCCTCCCATTGTGTGTTCCAGGAGATGACGTATGATGTACGCTGTTGAGTACTGCTGAGCTGTGTGGCTATCCTGGTCTCTCTGGTGCCCAACCCCCCTGCTATCCCCAATCGTCTACTGACGAAACCCTAGTGGAGTTGAACCTAATATTTTAACTAGAAATATTTTAATCATCAATAAATGATCTTAATTGTTCTTAGCTAGCTTTTCTTTTGATTTTATTGTCCAAAGGGCATTTTAGAGACCCCGCTTGTATAGGATCTAATACATTTTGTACCTTTGTACCCCCCTGAACAAACGTTTGGCGTCAGTCTCTCTGGGTGTTCGTACCCACTTATTGCTCTCCCAGCCTGGTATAATTACGAACCTGTGTCTAGCCTAGTGGTGTTAAACCTTTAATGGTTTGTTGGTTAAAGTCCAACTGGCGTTGTCCGGCAACAAAGGTCCCCCTTTTCCATTTGGGTTTATATAAGAATAATCATACAACAGTAATATATATATATTCCTTTAATGGTTAATGGTATTGAATTATTGTAATACAGCTGGTTTTGAACGTGGCAGTAAGACTGGCCCATCTTACATTAGCATCAAGTTCCTCTGCTGAGAATGATCTCTAAATAAGTTATATTATAATTTTTCTTTTCATCCATTGTGGGTAATATAAATCTCATCAAAGAACACACATAGAAAATGATTCTGTGATTCTGATGTGTAAGTAAAGAATTATGTGGCCCATATTTGTCCTTAGTGTGACACCGCTTGATTTACAAGTACATCCCCTGGACATGATCCTAGTATGTCACAAGTGACTTACCGCCCAATTTAACCCTTGATGCTGAGTGACAAGCAGGGAAGCATTGGGTTCCATTTTTATAGTCTTTGGTAAGACCCGGCCAGGGATTGAACAAAGCCACTGGCCTTGTTCAACCCACAATCTGGGCACAAAGGAACCAAAATAGGCTACAGAGCAGAAAACAGCGACCTTCCAAGGTTCACAGAAGGCCCTCCATGTGACAGGCAAGCAGGACTGTACCAGTCAGGAGCAGTGACTCTGGGAGAGAGTCTCTCCCACAGGGACCAGGGACATCACAGCCTACACATAAGTCAGGGACAGCTCAGAAACACAGAAAACAGCTTGACAAAGAGCTATGTCATTGTCGATACAGCAGTGGTTCCAAGACATTCTAGCTCAAGTCCCAGAAGAGAAATGTGTGAAAAAAGCTGATCTACAAGTGGAAATTATTTGTGGATTTCTTTTTCTATTTTATCTATGAAATACTGTTTTTAATTGATGAAAACGTGTGATTCTTTTTTTGTTTAAACCTTTTTAAATCTTTTGAAATAATATAAATGTATGTATTTTTCAAGTGACCCATGGATGGGTCCCAACCCAATGTCTGGAAACAGTGCTATAGTTAAGCAATATTACACAAGAGGGTGTGTGTCATGATTATCGGCATGCTTGCGTTGTGCAGGAACGAGCCGAAGGCGATTTCCATAGACCGCACAGAAGTGTACGGAATTGGATTTTTAAAATTGTTTTACATTTTTAATGCCACATTTAGCTATTTAACATGTGCCTGAACCTCACATGAAAACTGCTTGTGTAGCCACCTAGAATAGTGTTGGGAGAGGGAGCCCAGCAGCTCTTTCGCGACCGGCACAGCTGATTTCTTTGTTTGATGAGACCCGTTCCATAATGCTCATTATCATCACGGGTAGAGAGCTATTTCAACCAATATCAGATTGCTTCATCAGAACTAACTGTTGTTTAATATATATAATAATACTGCCCCATCCTTCGCCGCGAGTGGCTGCAGTGATTAGTCCATTGGGAACAGGTGTAATTACTGTAGGAGACAAAATTGAGGTGTGGCTCAGTGCACGTGCATTGTGTGCACGTGGGCACATGGATTTGCTGAGGGGGGGCATGCCTCTGCTTTTAATATCCTCCCTCTGGTCTTTCATTTTGAACACTGGTGGGGATCTATTTTTTCCCTGCTTCTGGTTAGACACGCACGCGCACACGCATACTCACGCACGCATGCAAGCACGCACGCATGCATGCACGGTCACACTATTATCCAAGTGCAAAGTCTCTTCATTGGAGCCTCTGGCAGGATTCTTTTGAAGAATGTTTACCTTTGGATTCTTTTGAAGATTCACCTCTCCTTTGAAAAGAGTCATTGATTGCATTGATTGGCATCATTTTCCAACATCTCTTTTCATAACATCACTTTGCAACTTTGTTGACACCCTCCTCCAATTGAAAGAGAGCAAGATCTATTCAATTCATGGCCACCACTTTGAGAAAAGCATAGAGAGCTGCAAGCTGTAAACAACCTAATGGATCAAAATATCTGTATAGCCTAAAAAAGAGAGGTTTTGATCAAAGCGTGATGACAACATTTATGTGGTGACAATGGAAGCAATGTCAGAACATAAACCAAACTGAGTTTGGAAACATGACCAATGGCAAAAAAACTCCCTACCTACTGGGAGAAATACAACAATTTGCTACCCGATGGAATACAACCACCCTTAAGACTACAAACCTTTGAGTGTCTAGACTCTGTACTGAGTAGACCTCTAGAACTACTGCACATATAAACAGAACTGCTACCTTTTAACACATTTTAAATCTGATGATTTTCTCTGTATACTATTTAAATCGTTTTGAGAAAAGAATGCTGCTATTTGTCCATAAGTGACTGCAAAGGTTTGCTGCTATTTGTTTCAAAAAGCTTTATACCCTGTATATACAAGGCAATATGTGGCATTTTGGCAAGCCTTAAATTGACAACAGTGTTGCTCACTACTGTACCACATCATCATACAGTATAACTCAGTATAACTGTGTGCGTGCATGTGTGCTGCGAGTGTGCGAGCATACGTATTTAACCGACTGGAGGTTCCTGTCCTCTGTAGTGGACCATTGTTCTTGTATCTCATTTGCATCTCATTTGAGTAAAAACTCTAAATCCTGTAAGTCCTGTCATCTGAACAGGACATCCTCACATCCTGGGCTCTCTAATGACACTACATGTGTGGGGGGGTGGGACCACGCTGACACCTTTCCAGGTTCAGCTTAAAAACAGAGGTCCAGAGGTCAATAATGTCCTCAAAACTTCCACAATTACCCCAATACAGTGCCCCTCCTGGACACACTCTTTCCCCATTCACCTTGGCATCTCCCACTTGACCTCCACAGCCGCCCCCCAAATCACCCCCCAAATTTGGTAGCGGGGAGGGGGGGATAACAGAACACTTTATCCATTAATCCGCTGTGTAGAAGAAAAGAATACGAACTTATTCGGAGTTGCTGCAAAACAGCACAATATGATGTCACAATACGGAATGACATCACAATTGACTCTATAAGAATTGAAGATTATGCCTACTCCCTCAGACTAGAGACTAGAGTTCAGATCAGATTAGAGATTAGATCAGAGTCGAGATTATTCAATAATACAGTATCTGGCTTAAAGTCCTGTTCGCAATTTAGTGTTAGGGGAGTTTCTCACCTGAACTGAGTCAGTGGGTCCCTAGACATGAAAAATCACAGAGGTGCTCGTCCGCCATAGTGCCACGAATGGCGCAATGGCCAAATCAAATATGGCTGCCATCAGCTATGATGAAAATCCAACTTTTCTGTTTCTGGATGTATATGCACATGTAATACCACTATTTGGACTAATTGTGGTGTGGGGAATTCATTTCTGACATTGTGTTGACCATTAAGGATCATCTTGTCTTTGAAATATCAATATCAATGCCATTTTTCAAAAACGATTTTGTTCATTACTTGCACTTTTATAGTATTTTTTGTAAGTTTGTTAGTATTTTATAGTAAGTTTGTTTTGTTTATATCAAAAAACATACTATTGAGAAATACAACAAGTAAACATCCACATTTAACTTTAAAGGGGGGTTTTAAATGGGTGTTTAAATGAGCAAATAAGACTATTTACAAATAAAAGTGACAAATAAAATTACACAACAAAATCACACAAAATTAAATAACAATTTCCCTCAAAGTGCACCATATTGTGATTGTGTGCATGCAAGTTAGTATGAGGTGTTTTTACAGGATGGATTTGTCAGTGTTCCATAGCAAAATATGATGCACAGAACTCCATCAGTGTCGAGTGTCTTGCTTCAGACATGGCAGGAGTGTACTAAAGTCAAAGTGCTCCTTCCATCCATCAGAGCTTGACATTGACTTTTTGAGGCAGTTGTCCTTTGGACAAGTATATTTCCCATTCACTTGTCCGGGGACAAAAGTCACTTGTCCGGATAAAAATGTCATACATTGAAATAATAACAAAAGGACGGCTAATGACCTCCCTTCTATGGGCACTTGTCCCGGACAACAGGACAAGCCTTTATGTCATGCCCTGTTCCATGTTCCAATGGTTCTAGTCTTTCCTCAGGTTCCTTAGTCCATGGGCCAGACGGGTTGTTGGTATCAAAAAGGTGGCAAAGGTTACCATGCATTTTTGAAAAGCTCTATATCTGTAGATTATATTTTGGTATGATAACCCTTTCTTAGACACAGCTAAATTGGTGTTATCAGCCTCTAGAGTTGGTGTCCCATTAACTTTACATTACACCTTCGGGGTCGCCACAGCTCCAGAAAAACAATGGTTTAGTGATGAAAAGTGATGAGTCATCACTTTTCAGAGTTTTGTGGATGTTTTCTGGAGCCCGAAGGTCACCAACTCGGGCGCCCTAGCTAAATCATTAGAGCATGCCCTGGGCTACATCTGTGCAAAATTCGGCGCTTTTAGACTGATTAGCATGAGAAATAAAACCCTAAGGCCTCCGACTAACATGAATGCACACCCATACATGCATCGTCTTCTGAGGCCATTTATAGCCCAAGGAATGTTTTTTGTGCAAAACAGATGCTTGCAATGGATTCGGCATCATGAAAACCCCCTAGTTTGACCCCTCTTATGCTACTAAAAGCAGATTATTGCGACCGTCAGGTCGCAGTTTAGTATCAAAACCTCCACCGGCCGTCCGTCCGTCCGTCCGTCGGTTGGTCACACGTCACACCTTTGCCCTGCTCATATCTCCGCATCAGTATGACATCACACTGCTGACATCAGTATGACATCACACCGTACACAAATGACCCTTATATAAGACCGGCATTATCTACCGACAGATTAGTAACAAGATGTCAAAATTGTCTAGTTTTTTTCCCTGTAATGTAAAGTTAATGGGACACCAACTCTAGCAGCTGATAACACCAATTTAGCTGTGTCTAAGAAAGGGTTATCATACCAAAATATAATCTACAGATATAGAGCTTTTCAAAAATGCATGGTAACCTTTGCCACCTTTTTGATACCGACAACCCGTCTGGCCCATGGACTACCTTGGCTGTTGCAAGCAGGTGGCAAGAAATGCGCTAGAAGGTGCCTTGTTGGTCTCAGCAGTTGTACTTCTCTGCTACCAATACTGTGTCTTGTTCTGTCAAGGTCTCCAAAGTTTGTTAGATATTGTACTCGGTCAGAAGCCATAACTACATGTTTAATCCTCACCTGGCCCATGCAGTCATCTCCTGTCTCCAAGGCATACAGTATGTACCTTGATCACTGTCTTGGCTAGTGGTGCTCCAAGATGAGACTGCTTGATGCAGTGGAAGTGAGTCTCACCAGTGCCATACTGCTGCCATCTCCTTCACCCCCAGTGCTTGGAAATATGGGGTGTAGTATAGCAGTAATGTGAAGGAGACAACAACTATCTGGGGTCCGCTCATAGTTCCGACATCCCATTATTCTGACCATTAGGTTAGTGAAGGTTAGGGATAGGCTTAGTTATAATGGAGGCTGTACATGCACCAGGTGTCAGCCTCCTCAATCCTATTCAAGATGTCTGGGATCTCTTCTCCACTAGCGACATCATCAACAGAGACAACAGAGCTGATAATGGTAAATGGACTGCATTTACAGTATATAGCGCTCTTCTCCAAAGCGCTATACAATGTATTTCACATTCGCCTATTAACACACACATTCACACATACATTCACACCATGAAACCATGCACAGTGCTCATCGGGAGCAGTTAGGGGTTCAGTGTCTTGCTTAAAGGGCCATTTCACCTCTGAGACAAGGGTTAGGGTTAGGATTATAGCATGTACTTGATGCAAAACGCATCACTAGTACATGCTGAAATATTTCACCTCTGAGACAAGGGTTAGGGTTATAGCATGTACTTGATGCAAAACGCATCACTAGTACATGCTGAAATACTAAAATATCTCAAAACACAGATTGAACTCAAAAAATAACTCAGGATTGTGTTGATCGTCTCCCACAGGGTTCCTGCACCATTTTGAAAGTAAAATTTAAGACTTTTTAAGACCTTTTTAAGACCTCAACAAATGTAATTTAAGACCCAAATCGCCCTCCCGGGCCCTTCGCCCTACCTCACGCTCACCACGCCGACGGTGAAGATGACGGAGGTGCGCCGTCTCAGGCGACCTTGATCCACGTGAGACACTGCCGAGCGAGCTAAAGCAAGCGAGTAGCCATGTCGAGCATTGAGAAGGTCGCATGAGCCGGCTCAGTGCTGTCCGAGTTATGTCACAATAGGGACAGAATAGTAAATAATTTCACCCCTGATTATCATTACGCTGGATAGACACCCAGGGCGAACGGCTGGGAGGGCGAACAGACCTGTATTTTAGAGCCCAATCTATTATTTGGGTTGATAACTTGGGGATCGGGTGCGTATTCGGACAGCAGGTGGGTCAGCAGACCACCGTGGCCTGTCACCATTATTCAGAATTGGAGATGCACAATATTATCTTTTGAAACCATAAACCCAGCTTCTGCAGTGAATTACAACTACAAGATGTTGTATTTACTGACTCATACATACAAGCAGCAAAATGTTGGGACTCCTACCACAGAAATGAAAAAATAAAATATTAATACACAATAAAAAGTATAATAAAGCCTATGATATACAGATCCAAATAGCCAAGTTAGGGACTTGTCTTAGAAGACAGGCATGTATCACAGCTGAGAATGCCACCCCTCAATGTTAATCTCAGACAGTCTGAGATCACCAGAACACCAGAAATCTACTATGTTCAAAAAGTTCTGGGGGAGGACCCCCAGATACCCTGCTTAAGGGTGTGGGCACTGGGCAGTGGATGTAATCATAGTGAGATATCCACTTAAGTAGTGAATATTAGTACATATGGGTCTTACATTGCTTCAGTTATAAAATCAAATTCTTCCATATGCCCCCCCAAACTACCCCCCTAAAATCTCCTGAATTCTGACTGTCCAATGTTGGCAACCCTGGTCACTGAGTAAAATTATTATATTACTGAGTGAATGGGACTCAAGTCGGGAGAGGAGATACGCGGTGTATTGATGAGCGTGTAGAACGTAAAATCGCTCGGTACAACAGATGATTGGTAGATTCTCCTCTTTGAAAACAGGCTGACTAATGACTTTATGACTGTCAGCTTCATTCTGTCTCACAGGCAGAAGGAACGGGACAATAGCCTTAGCATGTAGCTAGCTAATTCCTCGTGGTTGAGGAAAATCAACAAACATCGATTATGTCACATCCCTGCATCAATGCAGAATCGCGCACGGCCGCATCGCGAATTGTCTCAATCTAAAACTTTTTAAGAAGTCCACTCCACAGCCTACAAGCACAACTCCACTACACGCCAAGTGTGTTTACTTGTATGCTCTCATCTGCGCTCACTCACAGTGTGATGTGAGAGCGCTACATAACAGGGAGAGCACAGGGCAGTTGATGTGACGGGAGGCTAGAGAAAAGGAGCGCTTGTTTTGTTCAAAAACAAAACTACCCTCTTCCGCATCCACATACATCACCACAGTACTGACAAAGCGGGCGGAGCCGAGAACAACAAGCAAGCTCCTCTTCCCACTGACTGCTGCTCGCTTCAGCCTTTTTGCAGTCGTCTCTCATCGTCTAATATTAATAAATCAAATAAACGAACAAATCAAATGAATACGTAGGCCTACAAATGTTTATGGCTTAATTTCCCCATGAGCCTTAAAAACAGCATCTTCAAATTTAATACCTACGGTCAGATTTGGTCAAATTTAAGACTTCTTAAGACCTTAAATTCACGATTTTTTATTTAAGACAATTTAAGACTTTTTAAGGACCCGCGGGAACCCTGTCCCAAACAACAATAAAATAAGATTGTGTTGAAAGGTGAAATGGCCCTTTAAGGACACTTCGACAAATAAGCAGGAGGAGCCAGAAATCGACCCTGAAACCTTCAGATTCCAAGGCAGCCGTTCTACCTACATCGCCACAAGCTTGAATGGACACCATATTCCGAACACACGGCTGGAGAGCTGTTTGTTCTCCTCAGACACCCAGAATTTGTAAAGTTGATGAGGGATGGGTGCGTCTGTCGACTCTGTTATCTCTGATGATGATGAGTGGCTCCCTGCAAAAGGGGCTGGAGGTGAAGAGATCCCAAAGATTGAACTAGATTGAGGAGGCTGTCACCAAGCTGCTGGTACATGTGGAGTCAACTGGCCCTATTATAACTAAACCTACCCATAACCCTAACCTAATGGAGGGAATAATGGGTCGCCAGGATTATGAGTGGACCCCAGAGAGTTGTCGTAGTGATACTTCCAAGCACTGGGGATTAAGTAGATCTGGTAGCAGTATGGCACTAGGTGTGCAGCGGCACATGCTTCTACAGCATCAAGCAGTCTCTCATCTTTGGAGCACCACTAGCCAAGACAGTGATCAGGGGACATATGCCTTGGAAACTGGAGATGACTGCATGGGCCAGGTGGGGACTAAGCATGCAGCTATGGCTTTTGACCGAATACAATATCTAACAAACTTTGGAGAGGCAAAGATCTTGACAGAACAAGACACAGCATTGGTAGCAGAGAAGTACAACTGCTGAGACCAACAAGGCACCTTTCTAGTGCATTTCTTGCCACCTGCTTGCAACAGCCAAGGAACCTGAGGAAAGACTAGAACCAATGGAACATGGATGGATGCAAGGAACACTTCGACTCTCGAGGATATGGCTGCCTTGCTGATGGATATCGGTGCATCATATTTTGCCATGGAACAATGGCAAATACATCCTGTAAAAACACATCATACTAACTTGGATGCACACAATCACAATATGGTGCACTTTGAGGGAAATTGTTATTTAATTTTGTGTGTGCTTTTGTTGTGTGATTTTATGTGTCACTTTTATTCGTAAATAGTCTTATTTGCTCATTTAAACACCCATTTAAAACCCCCCTTTAAAGTTAAATGTGGATGTTTACTTGTTGTATTTCTCACTAGTATGTATTTTGTTATAAACAAAACAAACTTACTATAAAATAGTAACAAACTTACAAAAAATACTATAAGAGTGCAAGAAATGAACAAAATCGTTTTTGAAAAATGGCATTGACATTGATATTTCAAAGACAAGATGATCCTTAATGGTCAAAACAATGTCAGAAATGAATTATACATGTCAGCATTAGTTGATTTAGACCTACTGCACCTGTTTTTACTCCTAACAATGGCCAAGTTATGGCCCACGGTCTTCGGAATAGCAAAATGACCTTGACCATGACCTTTTGAGGTCCAAATCACCCAAAATGGTCAAAACAATATCAGAAATGAATTCCCCACACCACAATTAGTCCAAATAGAGGTATTACATGTGCATATACACCCAGAAACAGAAAAGTTGGATTTTCATCATAGCCGATGGCAGCCATATTTGATTTAGCCATTGCGCCATTCGTGGCACTATGGCGGACGAGCACCTCTGTGATTTTTCATGTCTAGGGACCCACTGACTCAGTTCAGGTGAGAAACTCCCCTAACACCAAATTGCGAACAGGACTTTAAGCCAGATACTGTATTACAAGGAATGGAAAGGCCTGGGCGGATACAGGTCAATCGGGACGCGATTGACCCGTATGGCTCATCTTTAGTAATTAATATATCAACCTTGGCGGCGATACTTGATCATAACACAGCATCACACAACAAGTATCAAGTAGCAGATCCACAAGTCAAAACGCTGCAAATTTTGAGCTTGTCGATCTGCTTTTCGATCTGTTCGAATTAATTTGAATCCTGAAATGTAACAGTTTTGGAAAAATGAGGTTTCCACTGGACAGAGACAATTACAGATATATATATTTGGGGGTATTTTGGAGGTTCTTGACACAAAGTTTGAGAGCCACTGCAATACATGACTGTTGGACATTAGATCACTGGGGGGGGGGGGGGGCAGTGTCATTAACATTAACATAGATAAATGTTAATGAGCTCAGTGCTATCATAGAGCTATAACTATGAGCGCTGGGGGAGTGACAGCAGGTCGTCAATTTGAAGGACAGACAAAAGAGAAAGGTTGACTGTTATTGATGGATTGGGATTCTCCGTTTTTATGAAGGGAGATGGTATTGTTAAACACACACACACACACACACGCACGCACGCACGCACGCACGCACGCACGCACGCACGCACGCACGCACGCACGCACACACACACACACACACACACACACACACACACACACACACACACAGACACCGCTAATTAGACAGTCATTCCCTTTCACTATATGCCCATCTTTATTTACACCAAACTCATTCATTATTGCATCTGGAAGGCCCTTCTGTATGCGTGTACATTATGGATGTGTTTTATCGTTTATGACAGCACTAACTCCCCCATCTGGAAGAGCCATTCGCCAGGAGTCAAATGTTTACATCGCCGACGCCGTAGTGAAATTGGCCTGTTTTAATGTTAGGAGCTCTGATGAAAATTCTCACACCTATTTTTGGCTTGTGATTAGGCTACAACATTTTCTCCAACACTGTGATTCAATGCAGTGGTGGGAGCTTGTAGATCAGCTATTTTCTCCACGTAAAGTAGGCTATTAAAGCGGCACTATTTAACCTTTTTTTATGAATAAAATTACATTTTGTCCAATATGTATGCGAGTGAGGGAGACCAAATACAAACAATCCAAAGTTATATTATATTAACATACTCTACAATTGTAAATTGTAGAGTATGTTACAATATAACTTTGGGGTGGTTGTACTGTATTTGTATATGCTCTTCTATTGAGACATTTAGATCGTGTCAAAGGTCATGTCTCACATAGACAGAAGGAGCGAATACACTTCCCGGCAGCGGCACCTGCCCCGACGTCGCCGGAACTGCCGACAACAGCCGCGGCAATGATTCCTATGCCGTGGCAATTATACCTAATCCGTGGCAACAGCGGCTGACGCAGCTCCATTGTCGGTCTGTCCGGCGTTGCCACGGATTAGGTATAATTGCCACGGCATAGGAATCATTGCCGCGGCTGTTGTCTGCAGTTCCGGCGACGTCGGGGCAGTTGCGAAAATGCATTCGCTATCCCTCCACATAGAGACACAGGATCTGACACATATTTGACCTGATGGTCAAGATTAAATTTATCCCTCGGCCCTGTGCAAGTAGGCAGGCTCTAGCTCAATGGTAAAAATGGCAGCACTTGTGCGGGAAACTGGGTTCAAATCCGGGGTAGAAGAGGAAAGTTAGATAACTAAGCATCAGTAAGACGCCCTAATCGGGAGATAAGCGACTGTCAGGTCGCATACACAAACTTTAGAAGGCAATGGTAGCCAATCAGGAGGGAATATGGGAAATGGGACAGATCCATGTTGATGACATGACTTTAGAGATAGTGTGAACTGCTTTGCGTGATTTTAGGGCAAAATCTGTAGAGTGTTGCTAACTGCTCCAATACTTGACTTTAGTGTGTAAATTGTCCATGTGTTCTTCTAAGTGTTTTCGCATGGTATCAAATACTGATATACTGTGATTTCATGTGGATCCATCATCATCATCATCATCATCTTCATCATCATCAGCACTCACTTCACATTGGGTGTGATTTGTATTATTATTTTAATTTAGAGTAGCCAATATTTTATTGCACATTTTTCTCCCAATTTAGTCGTTATGCCAATGAATTCCTCTCACTGCTTGCACTGCTGTTGCATACTGGCTCACCTGCCAGTGACAGTGAGGAGCCCCCACCGGGAGGACGTAGAGCCTCAGTCCTACTCCTCCTGTAAGTTTGCCGTGACTAATATCACCCTCCCCACCTGGTCTCACTTCCACAGAAATTGTGTTCGTATAGACCAGGGTTCCCCAATAGGCGGCCCGCGGGCCATTTGTGGCCCGCGGGGGGGCTACTGTCTGGCCCACACCAACCCCAGTAATAATGGTGGTATAAGAGCAGCAACAACACTAGTATATTGTCGTTGTCGGGTGGAAATCTCGTATCTCCAAATTTGTACATTCTTTCGCAAATCATACAAGGCCGGCGCACAAAAGTACACAACGCCTCGTGGTGCGAGGCGTTGAGTGCTTGTAGATCTGCTGTTTTCACTAGTTTAAATCTTTTTTAACGGTTTTGGACATACAAGATTTTCACCCGACAACGACGAAAACTGTCGCTGGAGTAGTAGGAACACCACCGTCGCCCCCTGCAATGTTGTGGCCCTCGGCTTGGTACCCAGTGTGGCATGAAGTGAAGCGCAATGAGCTTGTATATCTGCTATTTTTGAAGTACCCCACATGGGCGAGGTCTATATTTGGTCCTGTTCTTGTTTTGTGACCTTGTAGATCTGTTATTTTTGCTGAATGTTTGCCTATTATGGCATGCCCAGAAATGCTCCATGTTGAGAGTAATCCATGGAAACAAGTCAAGAAGAGATTTCTGCCAGCACTCCTGGGGAAAAGTCCCATTGACTCCGTTCCCAGCATCTCCCAGGGGTGACATTCTACGCTTTGTTGTAGTTTTCCTGCTGGCTTGAGGCTTCAGGGTTTGTAAAGTTGTCAGACTTGGCAATTTGTCAAATACTGTATTGTTTGACATCCCAGCTCAGTTTTCGTAAACAAGCCTCTGTACTAGGGCTGGGCAATATATCAGTATTATATTGATATCATGATATGAGACTAGAGACTATTTTGGATATTGTGATATGGCATATTAATCCTATATTAAAATTGGCTAATGGGAGGGCGGGTCGGCGGACCACACCATCACACTCATATCACTATGACTCAGCCATAACCATAAGGAGTTCCCAATGCAGCTACGCCTAAATATGACATCAGGGATCTCCATATATGGGCATAAAAGGGACAAGGATTGACAGATACAGAGATATCCATATACCGGTATGTGCATATAGTGACAGGATCTACATATATGAGAACATCAGTCAGATCAGTGGTGTAACATTAGTGTGAGGGCTGTGTAGCGGCCCGAACCTCTAGTGTCAAAATAACATATTGTTACTTATTAGATTTTTGCAGATCAGCTATTTTCAGCGTATATAATTCGTTTATAGAAAAAAGAAGGATAGGGCCAGACCCTTGAGCGACCCCGGTCATAGAAGGGTACCTTTTAAGGTTTAATTAAAATGGGGTTTAATTAAAATGCAGGACAAAGTTCAAAGCCCATTATTGAGGGGTTTGATGAACATATCAGACAGACTAAAACAGGTGACACAAGAAGACAAACAAGGACTGACTGGGGATGGGGAACACAGGACTGATACACACGAGATACAGCTGGGGCAAACAGAAACATATATAGAACCAAGAAAACTAGACCAGGGAACCAACAATAGAAATACAACAAGACCTAGACACTACAACCAGATTTAATAACTCAACTCAAATGTCCATTAACGCTCTTGTTGTTTTGTGTGAAGCACTTAGAATTAGGCTGCTGAATAGGCCTAATCTTTTGTTTTTTGTAACATACAGTCAGTGTCTTATTTGTAGTTCAATTCTAACTGAAGTGTATGTGGTGTACTGTCACTTTAAGACTGCACTGCAGCAGGCGGCGACAGAGTATGACGTCAGTGTTGTGCCTCTGAGAGAAGGGGGAGGTGTCATAGGAGGTACCGTATGGGATGGTGTTTTTTACTGGTGTTTCAGTCCGAGTGTGGGGAAAGGGTGCGTTCGGAAATGCGCACCGGACTGCGCGGGCGTTTATCGTGGGCTTGCCCAGGCCTTACGGCCTGGGCATAAATATAACGATTGCATTCACCACGGCTTCGTAACTCGCGCGGCGCTCCGCCGGCCGCGCGGCCCTGGCCCGCTCTTCGCGGCCACTCGCGCCTGCGGCGCTCGGGGGCGAAGAGCAGGACCAAGGTCCGCTGGCCTTCGCGCCGCTTGCAATGTCGTGGACAATAAAACGAGCGCACCCTTTCATACACTCTGACTGAATCACCAGTAAAAAACACTCTCTCGTACCGTATGCTTTATTTTCTTCCTCAGAGTTCATGTTTTTATTTGGTTTTCTAAACAGTGTTACGCTGTGTGCTATTATAAATTATTATACTGTGAGCTTGTCAATGTTCAGATGTGTCTCATGTTCAAATATAACATTGTCAAATGCATTTTTGCTGCTTTACAGAACAGAATGCGCGAATGTTTGTAAACAAGCTGGTTATTTCCCTGGTATTTCTGGGTACAATGTCCGTGGGTGTTTATGACAGCAGTGCATATTTAGAACAACATAATATATTTAGCCTATAATAGTATAATAACAATCATAAGTGTTCTGTTGTTCCAGAAATAAGGTTAATAAATAATAACACCGTGTTTTACATAATTGTTTCCATGTTTCAAAAATAGTTGAAATTGCAGATCTACAAGCTCACATGGGTCACAATGCAACTTGTAGATCTGCTATTTCATCAAATTATTAAATATTGCAGCTCCAATATGTCAGTCAGTCAGTCTGTCTGTCTGTCTGTCTGTCTGTCTGTCTGTCTGTCTGTCTGTCTGTCTGTCTGTCTGTCTGTCCGTCACATCAAACTTATGCCCTACTCATATCTCCGCCACCGCTACCCCTATCTATGCCAAACTTTGCACACACTCCTTGGCTGCCAAACCACACCCCTCATTTCTCACATGGCCCTCTTCTAGCGCCACCATGAGGCCGATTTTAGCAACAACAAAAATTGGACAATGCTCCTACAGATTTTGCCCTAAAATCACGCTATGCGGTACACATCTCTAAAGTCATGTCATCAACATGGATCTGTCCCATTTCGCATATTCCTTCCTGATTGGCTGCCATTGTCTTTTAAAGTTTGTGTATGCCACCTGACGGTCGCTTATCTCCCGATTAGGGAGTCTTACTGGTTTATTATAAGTCATTGTCAGTAATTTCTTTATATTTTGTCATATCTATATCTATTTATAAATGTTCCAATCTTCAATGCTAAAAACACAAGAAAATTGTTAATCACAAATTTAAGTGATATATTTTAGTTAAAGCAAAACGATTTTTGATTAAAAGCACTATTGTGATCATGAATCATTGCTATAGACTTATATAGTGTTTTTTTTTTCAGTATCCAACAGGTGTCTCCCTTTCTCTCCAGCTCTTTAATAAACAGAAAATACATTTTGAAGTGGGTTGCCAATTTCATCCAATCAAGACCCAAGTACCCAGATATCAGCTTATTTTTTTTTATAATGTTCCAGTTCCAATTTTGTTCGGCTCATGTCTTTGTGTCATCACTTCCAATTTCACTTGTAGTGGCATAACGTAGTGACGGCGGGCCCTGATGCAGGCTATTTACGAGGGGCCCCTGATCCTCCAGTGCATGCTTACACTACCCTTAAATGTCTCAGCTTAGTAGGCTGTCATGTGACAGCCCTACTCCCTACTCCAGTGCGACATTACTGCCAGCGTTATCAAAGTTATCTACCCAGAAACACATGTGTGGTGGTGGTGATGGTCATGTGGTGATTCAGGCGCTATAGTAAACATGTGTGTTCCTTTAATACAGGAGGGTTCTGCATATGGATGGAGGACTGATGTTGTTTACGTCTTTGTTTGTGGGTTGACTGAACAGGTATGTATGATCACTTGGGTTTTTGTGCTTTATTTACATTTTCTTTCATGTTCTTGTAAATTGTATTCTGTTTATAGCCTATGTTTTATCTGGTTTCATATCGTACTGAAATGCACTTTTTGCTGTTGAGCTACATTACTAGGATGTTATGGAGGAAACTGCATATTTACTCACAGTTGTTGTTTGCATGTTTGTATTACTGAACAGCGCCACCATTCTGCCAGTAAAGAGAACAACAACTCTACAGCTACTTATGGACTGGCTCCCTTCTTTCCAGCAACAGAACACACAACACTAATTATGTCACATTATCCATCCATCCATTCATCTTCAACCGCTTATCCAGAATCAGGTCGCGGGGGTAACAGTTTCAACAGAGATTTCCAGTCTTCCCTTTCCAGAGAAACGTTAACAACTTCCTCCTGGGGGATCCCGAGGCCAGTGTGGAGATGTAATCCCTCCATTCTGGTCCTTGGTCTGCCAGGGGGTCTGCCTCCAGTGGGACATGCAGGGAGGACCTCCCTAGGGAGACGCTTCTCACCCTATCATCTCTAAGGGAGAGGATGGCCACCCGTCTGAGAAAACTCATTTCAGAAATATTGTGCAAACATTCAGTCAGACAGACAGACAGACAGACAGACAGACAGACAGACAGACAGACAGACAGACAGACAGTGGTGACAAATGAAGCCTTCTTGATTCAGGGCATCATACTGTACATCATACTCGACATGCCCAAATATGGAGATAACTGATGTCACAGTATAGTGACGTCATAGTGCTGACATCATACTGACATCACAGACTGGCCCTCCAGGTACATACTGTACATCATACTCGACATGCCCAAATATGGAGATAACTGATGTCACAGTATAGTGACGTCATAGTGCTGACATCATACTGACATCACAGACTGGCCCTCCAGGTATATAAATGAGTGACGCGTTGACATCTAAAAACCTCTGTTGGATTCAGCTGGGCAGTCAAGCAGGGCATGATGTCAACTGACCACATCGCATCAGGTGACCACATCGCATCAACTGACTACACCCTGGTGTTTGTGGACCTGGAGACCACGGACCTGGACACAAAACAATGTCACATCATCCAGCTGTCCGCGGTCAGTGGCAGCAGACAGTTTGACCGTTACGTGTTGCCGCGGCGCGCCATCGACCGCAGCGCCTCCCGCGTCACCGGCCTCACCGCCGCCTCTGTCTGCCTGGGGAACCAGGGCGGACACGACAACGACGCAGACGAGCGCCGCTCGCTCCTGCTCCGCGGGCGTCCCGTGGACGCCGTTCCCCTCAGACACGCCCTCGCCGACTTCCTGGGTTTCCTGCGCTCCCTGCGAGCCGCGCAGCCTCCTCCTCCTTGTCCGCTGCTCCTGGCGGCCCACAACGCCCAGCGCTTCGACAGCGTGGTGCTGGCCAGGGCTCTGAGCAGCTGCCTCCTCCTGGAGGAGTTCCAGGAGGCGCTGGGGGACGGAGGAGGCCTGGTGGACACCCTTCTGCTCAGCATCAGGCTGTACCCGGGCCTGACCTCCTACGCCCTGCAGAGGCTGGCAGGCCTGTTCGGCCTGGGCCGCTCCTTCAGGAACCCTCACAACGCCCTGGAGGACGCCAAGGTCCTGCAGAAGCTCTTCTGCAGGATGCACCCAGACAGGGACCAGGTGCGGAGGTGCATCTTCCGGATCGGTGGCGGTGATTCTGAACCCTTTGGAGTTCAAGGAACCCCAGTTTGAAACGGGGATACGGTTTCCCATACGACATCATCCTCATATCGCACATTGGCCATCACGTCTCTGATCCGAGTTCTCTGATCCCCCTCCCCCTCTAGTATCAAGTCATCCAGGATCCTGGTGAATCATGACCGTAAAACCTTCTGTGAAAAAATAAATAATGAAAACCAATAATGTAGTATATCATATTATTTTTTATTTTATTTTTTTCCCCACAGAATCAAAGATTGTAGGGTCATGTTTCACCAGGATCCTGGATGGCTTGATACTAGGCTTAAAATAGCTAATTGATATACATATTTTTGTTTTAGTGGCACCAGTAAACCACGCCCACTGGTATGTCCTCTAACTATAACATATATTTGTAAAAATCATTTTAAGTCAAGTGGATGTAAGAGTTCACACCGACTATAAAACATATATACGGTATACAATGGTGAACGATATAGCCTAGTTGGTGGGAATGGCGCTTTAGGCAGTGGTTCCCAAACGTTTTAGCTCAAGACCCAAAAGAGATATTAGACAGGGTGCGTAGACAGGAATCGAACATCGAGAATTAAATAAAACCATTCCACATTCATTCGCCTGGGACGCAAACTAGTGAAAATAGCAGATCTACAAGCTCACAACTGCTATTTTCACTACTTCTTAATTATTATCTTATTATTATTAATATTATATTATCTAACTATTAATTTACCGAATGTCTGTCCTTCTGACCGTCTGTCTGCATCTAACATCACTGTCTGATACTAAACAGTGTCGCTGCCATGGTAACAGCCGCATGCTGAAACAATGTTCAAATTTGGTGATGAGCATGCTGACTGACATCACTGATACTAAACATTGTCGCCACCATGGTGACAGCCGCATGCTGAAACAATGCCCAAATTTGGAGATGAGCATGCTGATATCCACCATGGTGACAGCCGCATGCTGAAACAATGCTCAAATTTGGAGATGAGCATGCTGACATCCACCATGGTAACAGCTGCATGCTGAAACAATGCCCAAATTTGGAGACATCACAGACTGATACAACGGGTATTTCACACAGGACTGGTAACTATTCATTTACAGAATGTCTGTCTGCATGCTGACATCACTGATACTAAACAGTGTCGCCAGTCGCCACCATGGTGACAGCCGCATGCTGAAACAATGCCCAAATTTGGAGATGAGCATGCTGACGTCCACCATGGTAACAGCCGCATGCTGAAACAATACCCAAAATTGGCTGACATCACTGACTGACATCACTGACTGACATCCATGACTTTTGGAGATGACTGACATCACTGATACTAAACAGTGCCCAAATTTGATATAGCTGCATGCTGAAACAGTGACCACATTCGGAGATGACTGACATCACTGAACACCATATATGGGCATAAACGGGTGAAACAGTACCCAACTTTGCAGATGACTGACATCACTGATAAATCATCAAACGTATCAGATCCATCAAATCCTACTATCCTACGAGTCGATACTTTCACCTCAGTACACAACACAACCACGGGCAAGGACTATTTATTATATATTTTGTTTATGGAATTTCTTGATGTGTTTGTTTCTTTGTTTTAAAATTATCCATAAAAGATTTTTTGAGGAGGGGAACTTTTTTTTAAATACGATATGTGTTTTATTTTTGCTCCAGTCATGACCCATAAAAATTGGTCCGTGAACCACAAATGGATCCCACAACCCACTGTTTGGGAAACATGTGGTCTACAGGAATTGTATAATGCCCCTCTTCATACCCATTGGTTGTTGGACAAAAATCCTCTCTCTCCATTCAATACCATTGGGGGGGGAGAGAAAAAAAAACAGCTGCCTCATATTGATATTTATATTTTTGTATTAATTTAACCAGCCTGCTGGTTGGTCAGTATGGGACCAATCAGAGGGCTGAAAAGCTTCTGCACTTTATTAACTACACCAGCAACAACTGTGTTGTTGTTGTTGTTGTTGCTGCTGCTTCTGCTGCTTGCTGCTATTAATGTGCATGCACTCAAATCAAGCTTAAGGAGTAGTTCCCCCCCAAAATGACTTTTTCATGCCATGGAGACTTGAGTTCAATAATATTTTTGGGTATTTGTCACATTCCTAAGACAATAATTTGATTACGTTAAATTTACCCCCATTGATTCCGGAAGTAATGGGGGTCAATTTTATATAATATTTTTTTTTCTCTTAGCAATGCAACAAATACAAATAAATATTATTGAACTCAAGTCTCCATGGCATAAGTAATCAATAAAATAAATAAAAGTCATTTTAGGGATGACTCCTTTAAGTCCTTTATAACTTTTAACTGTTGATGTTGAGGTTTGATACCTTCATTGTGGTCGTGTGTAGGCTACAGGTATATTGCATAAATAGCCATGTTCTTGATAGAAGAAAAGCTGGAATATTGATTCAGATCATTTGTAGTGTAAAACATGGTAATACCATGGTAATTACACGTGTATAGCCAAGGCTGAGAGTATCATCAGGAACAGTCAATGACACAGCCCGTTCACACCACTGCTGCCACCTTGACCTGGCAGGTTATTCTAGAGTATCAAGAGCTTAATCAATTTGCACTTTACTGATGCACTTATATTATGATAGTTCTTTATGTGGGACTTTCTAATCTACAGCACATGACACTGACATGCACTATGCTGACTGAATGCACTACTTTTATTTACATGATATAGATTTTTCAGGCTTTTTGTTCTTTTCTTTTCTTTCCTCTCTTCCTTACTTCTTATTTGTTTATGAGCGGTGCAAACCGCTCCTACATCTGGCATTGACTGTTTGTCCCGTGTCTGTCCGGACTGTCATTGGTCAATTGGTGTCTGTCTGTATGGCCAGGGTCACATTGGCCAAGCTTTGCGGGATGCTTAATGAAATTAACTAATAAATAGCACCGCTCACTTCACACTGGGTTTGATTTTTACCATTTTAACTGCATTACATGAAGCCTGTATAAATAAGAGTTTCACCTTTTATCTATAACTATATTGTGACAATAATGTTGATTGATTGATTGATTGATTGATTCCTGAATGGCGTAAGGTTGTTTATTTTTCCCTGTGTGTCCCTGTGTTATTTTGTGCAAAGGTACCTTTATTTATTTGTTTAGTGATGCCTGCAAGCAGCCCGCAAATAAAAGTACTTTTGCACAAAATAATAATCATTATTTGTTATTATTATTGTTATTAATTATATTCATCATCATAAGCATATTAAATCAACTAACTATGTACCGGTATGTATTAACCAGCTACCATTTTCTTAATGGTTACCGGAAAAAAAAGTTAACCATCAACCATCCCTGTTTTGAATTTAAATGTAATAATAAAACATTATTTTGCTTTTTGATTTAGAAGTGTGTAATAGCCTTGTGTAACATTACACAACAATATTATCAATAATAGCATGACTCTGTTGTTATTTGAAGCCTTTCATACAGTTCAACAATAATAAAGGCTTTACATTTTAGAAATGCATAAAGATGCATACAGTATAGAATATAGAAATGCAATAGAAATGCATCTAGTTTAGAGATTAGACCAATGATCCACATTTGATTTGATTAGATCCCAATATACAGTACACTGTAAGATCAGTAGTGTAAATTTAACTCCTGAGTGTGTACACATGGAACTAAATGGACCCACTAGGGTACATTTGGTTCAATTTGTACAGTACACTCTCAGAGTTACAGACCTGTAAGGGTCCATTTGGTTCCATGTGTACACTCAGAGTTACAGACCTGAAATGGTCCATTTGGTTCCATGTGTACAGTACACTCTCAGAGACCTGTAAGCATTGGTCCCTATCAATCATTTAGCTGGAGACCCCCTGGAACCGCCCCCAAGGACCCCTAGGGGTCCCTAGACCCCACGTTGTGAACCAGTGTTCTAGATATGTTACCAGCCTACTGTACGTGCCAAGGTGCCATTGAGCAAATGACTCCAACCTAAATCCATCCTTCTGGTGGAGCATATTGACTTTTTACTGCAGGCATTTGGCAGACATTCTTAATCCAGAGCGATTTACAGTAAGGAAAAACAGAAGGTAATAAATCAAATGTATAAAGAGTGTCCCAGTAATCTAGGATCATACAGTAGGTAAACCAATTAGCTTCAACCTAAACAGTATAATATCAAACAATCGATGTGTAGATTGAAACTAGGATGCCAGGTCAACAAATGAACCTGGCACCTGTCTAAATAATATGCTATCTAAATTACATTTAAATGGTTGCATAAATCGTCAAGGCGAGTCTTCAGATAACGGTGGGAAATTGAGAGTGAGTCCGCAGTTCTAACTGCAACGGGGAGTTTGTTCCACAGTTTGGGAGACAGAAGGAAGAAGGGTCTAGGATGTGTCAAGTGGGAGGGCCGGGTTATGGGGTTAGATCAGATCTCAGTGTAGATCCCTCTCAGTGACCGACAACACAATAGAGTAGGGGTCTTTGATGTTTTTCAGGAAAGGCCCCCTTTACAGACAGAGAGATGAAGCAAGGACCTCTTTATTGACAGAGAGATGAAGCAGGGACCACAGCTGCCCTAGCAAGGGAGAGGTTGAGAAAATATATGAAAAATAATAACATACTCTCCCCTGGAGTTGGTCCAAACATGCTTTGAGGGTGTGGCCTACCAAATTGCCCAGTTTAATAAAAAAACGACTGCCCCGTAGAGATAATACAGCATAGAGTTTTAATAGAGGATCCTATTAATAATAATAAAACATAGAGTCTTAATAGGAGCTCCAGCCTTTCAGGATTGGCCCCTAATGAAGTACAGATCTCCACACAGCTGCATATCGACTCCCCACTGGGCCCCAATGCGAGCTTTTCACCACGGCCCCCCAACCAAAACAAGTATTTTTAATGGATATTTGTAATGCGAGCATTCAGCACATGTTTTATTTTGAAATCGTATCCTACAACTGGAAATAGAAGCAGCAGCCACCAGGCTTCGTGAGTACTAATACTCTTTCCTTGAATGGATTTCTTTTTCTTCTTTTTTCCCGGGAGCCCCCTCCCCTCCGGGCCCTAATGCACTGGCTGCATTGCCTATAGCTACGCCCCTCTCTCCACAAGTTTTTTGAATTAATCTCAGAAGGCGATATTCTCGCTTCTTGGCTTACAGGTGGGAGACATCTCTTTTGTGCTTTATCAAAGACTCACGGCCACATTTGAGCATGGAAGATTATGCTAATTTACTAAGCAAAATAGATCTCCAGGTACCAAATTAATTCTGCACTTTTGATATTGTGAGCCAAATTTGTCTTTATTATATCCTCGCCATAAAACACACGCACGCATACATTCAAACCGCTGGTCTCAGTATAATTCCATTGCAAGAGTAGTGTTCACTTTAATTGCTGTTATTCTATTTTTAAGCATATGAACCCCTGCATACATATTCTGGGATGAACATTGGCAAAAACTTAACAGATCTACAAGCTCACAGCTCATTGCAATGCGAGACGTGAGCTTGTAGAATGGCTATTTTTGGCACTTCAGGAGAGACTACCCAAATAACATATCGTCACTGTCGGGCAGAAACCTCGTATCTCCAAGTTTCAGATTTGTACGTTTTTTGGCAAAGCAAAGCCCTGCTTCATCACACAAGGCCGTCGCACAGAAGTTGTGAAAACAGCCGATCTACAAGCACACAACGCCTCGCACCGCGAGGCGTTGTGTGCTTGTAGATCGTCTGTTTTCACTAGTTTCAATCACTTTTAAAATGATAAATGCAAAACGAACGGTTTTGGACGCCTATGACACTCCACCCCTGCTCCAGTTTTGTGTTTGTGCACAAGAGTGAGTCCACAACGATCTGTTACAAAGTCGTCCAACCTACAACGACGATATACTGGAGCACTCTCCTGTTCTGCACGTGTTTCTTATTTTCCAGCGAAATAATACCTTCTACCTTCAACTGGACTTCTCTTTAAGTGTGTCTACTCCGACATGCATTCCTCCTTTTGTTAGTAGAACATTTCTGACGTCAACTGTGCCCCTCTTCATGCGTCAGCCTAGGACCCAATTGTTCCAATATAGACTGACGCACATGTGACAGCACCATAGAGGCTTTTGATGCAGAGGTAAGTAATGCCCTTGGTTCTTACACAGGATGAAAGGCATTGCTCAGCTACTCTGTGGTGTTCATAGGATAATAGTTCAGCCCCTTGTGAGAACACGTGAGGGACAGCGAATGCATTTTCCGACCACCGGAGCAGACATGACTGTTTAATACTTTATTCAACAACATTCAGGCAACAGCGGCAGACGCAGTTCCATTGCCTGACATTGACGGTCTGTCCGGCTGTGCCACGGTATAGGAATCAATTGCCGCAGCATAGGAATCATTGCCGCGGCTGTTGTCGGCAAGTCCGGCGACGCCGCGGCATGCCGCGGCAGACGCCGGTGCCGGGAAGTGTATTCGCTCCTTCTAGAACACGTTGACAGCTCTTTGCTATTTCCTTTGCCACTGTTAAAGAGTCAAAAATGACCTTTCCCCCTGCAATGCACTGCGCTGCAGCTGAGACCAGAGGAATGATGTCATTCACCCTTTCATGTACAATAACTTAACCACTTACACCCCATACACTTTGATGAATGTCAAATGGTCTGGTCACAATGTGTTGCATCTTGAGGTGGTATGACCTAAACTGTTGTGAGTTAAACTGACCGTATGATCTAACAATAGTAATCTTATGCATCAAATGTAAATTTTAATTTAATTTGTGTATGTATGTTTCTGTAAGATTGCTTTATCCCTTTTCCTCTCCTTTTCAATTTGCCCCTGTGGTGGCCCCTGGGAGCTGCCATATCCTGTGGATTAGACTTCTGTACAGTATTCAGATCCATTCTCCCCTTTGTCAATACACATACAAAATACAGTGAGCCATAGATAAAGGGCAGATTCATCATAAAGGTAGTCTAGAGAGAGAGAGAGAGAGAGAGAGAGAGAGAGAGAGAGAGAGAGAGAGAGAGAGAGAGAGAGAGAGAGAGAGAGAGAGAGAGAGAGAGAGATAATACATATACTAGATTGGATGGGCAGTGCTACTTCACCAATGCAGGTAACACAAATACGTGCGATTTGGAGCCAAGGACATATCAGACATATCAGACCGAGAGAGAGAGAGAGAGAGAGAGAGAGAGAGAGAGAGAGAGAGAGAGAGAGATCCCCAAAATACCAAGGAACAATGCTTTGTTAAATTGCCTTTAAAATTCATTAAATAAATTACTTAATGCCTCAACAGCAGTCTTCTTTACTGTTTGAATATTTATTCTCCTTGCACAAAAACAAATGCCACACTCACCATTTCCGGTGATAAGCTTAGACCTTTCACAGGGGCC
>NC_137816.1:28596119-28721119 GCF_963921795.1 Nannobrachium achirus | reverse complement strand
CGTCCTTTCCTGTGTGTTATTTGTTTGTTTGCGTAATACACACGTGTGTGTGCACGTATAGGCACACAGACATCATGGGATCGCATGTGTGCCTGAATTACAAACAGGGCTATTGTCTAGTAATACTATGCATTGATAATTCCATCCCTCATGCTTTGTGCATGGCGCAGCTGTGCAGCCGCTATGGTTCGCTGAAATGAGGACAACACTCTGCAAATCCCCTGCTACCCTTATACAGCATTCTGTTCAAGCAGGGAATACGAGCTGGAGAGAGATAGAGAGAGAAAGAAAAAGAAGGCATAGCCTGTTCACGGGCTCAACGTGTGATTCTTTAAGCTCAAATCTAATCCTCAGCCTATTTCTCATTTTCGTGGGATAAATGAGCATTAAAAGCCTTTAGTCAAATGAGTCCATTATTTAGGCCTTCTTAACGATGCCACTGGTCCTTTGAACACTCCTTCTTCGGTGGTTCTTCTCCAGCGAGCACGTCCGATTGGTAAAAGCCTATGGCACTGATATCATCGCTGTCCGGTGAAAACCTTGTATCTCCGTCTTTCAACTCATAATATACAGGAGTGTCACGCAAAATTACAACAAATTGCAGCCGCTATTTTTGCTGTGGAAAATACGAGTTAATTCTGTCAATGGGTTTTTGATAAATATTTAACCAATGAGAAGTATTAACAAGAGCTTGTGAATAAATAATAATAACTACAGTGGATCCATTGGAACACAGGTTCTTTTTTTTCTATTTCCTGAAAAGTAACAGTTTTCAGACATACATGGTTCCCACCCGGCAGTGAGAGATTACATCATGGTGGGGGGGGGGGGGGGGGGGGGAGCTATAAGAACATCTCCTGGGAAAGATGAAAGAGGAGTGGTGGAGAGGCACTGACCTGACAAGCTGTGGCTCTCAGTGATACAGACCTGTAATGGATCCATTTTGGACCGATTGTGGTCCACGGACCCCACGTTGACAAACAGTGGTGTACAACCAATCAGCCAACTGTTTCTTCCATTATGCAAGAGTCAACAACAATGGCCGTTCCATCTGGGACAACCAAGCCATTTACTGTGTTGTTAAATTGGTGGAGGATGGACATTAAAGAATGTCCACGCATCTCCATTTTAGCCAGAGAGTTAATTAGCATCTGGCATGGTGTATAGCCACCCACCCAGCTCCTTGTTCTGCCACTCCATGCTCATTGTTAGCAGGTGCTGGGCTTGCTAAAATTAACTCTTACACAGCAGCGACAATAGCCTGGCAGACCCATCATTAGCTGAGCACTGAATTGAGTTGCAGCCAGGCAGACTATATGTGTTACCAGAGCGGATATCTGAACAGTTTCCATTAAAATAGAGTTCTACAGCCCCTAGATGGGTACTGCAGCACTCCAAGTTAACTAGACACACACGTGCGCATCTGTGTGCGTGTCATGTTCATGTGTGTGTGTGTGTGTGTGTGTGTGTGTGTGTGTGTGTGTGTGTGTGTGTGTGTGTGTGCGCGCGCGCATGTGCACATAATGTGTGTGTGTGTGTGTATTTTCTATTTGAGAAAGGTTTTCGCCTCTGTTTTATGGTTAAATAAGAGTACGAGCGCATGTGTGCAACTAGTGTGCTCGATGTGCACAAATACTACTAATAACTACTAGAAAGATGCAATTGGAAATTGCGAGTGTGGTTGCCATGACGCGAGTCACACTTGCAAAAATACCGGTATATGTATCCGCCAGTCCTTGTCCCTATTTGAGCGGTGCTAACCATTCCATACTTGTCCCTTTTATGCCCATATATGGAGATCCCTGATGTCACCAATATTAAGCCCATATCTTGGAATGCCCATACATGGACATACTGTGTCAGTCTCATGTGGTCTATGATGTCATACATCAAGGATGTCAGTCATCTCCATATTTGGGGAAAGTTAAATTATTAATTAAATTCAATGGAGAACATGTATTCACAAATACATTTTTATATAAATGTAACTATGTAACGTATCTCTTAGCAAAATGCTTCGTCGGGAATCGATTCCCGACGAAGCCGGTCGATTTGACATATGACCCAAGTGCATGCCACCAAAACTATGGGAGGAGTATCGCAGGAAAATAAAGTTTACCTAGGAAGAGAAAGATGGATGGAATAAAGTCGGACAAGTACTATAGTCTGGTTTCCCTGCCGGGGCAACCAGACTAATAAGACCTAGTAGCGAGATGTGAGCACAGCGTGTGCAAAGGGTATAGGGAGGCCAAAAACCCAAGGACGCAACTACAGTATCTAGGTCTACTCTACTTGCATTCTATATGCCAATAAACCAATACATCTCATGTGAAAACCTCTGGGCACAGCAAGACAGGAAAGGCTGTGCTCTGGTTAAAGAGCTGACCTGCATTAAAGGCATTGAAACTTCTCTCTGACAAATAGAGCAAGGACAAAGATAAGGAAGAAAACACACAGCTGGAAAATAGAAAAACTAGAGTGGACAGATAGGGGAACCAAGCACTTTGTTCTCCATGAGATTATGATCTAGTCTAGTGTCTACATAGTATCACACTCTGCTCCCTAGCACGCAATCTTTAACCCTTGCATTGTGTTGGTGTTGGTGACACTGGTGTTAGCGGGTCAAAATGTACCCGTGATTTAAAACAAAATACTCAAAATAATATCATTTTAATTTTCTTTTCTCCCCTCCTCATAGCTGACTTGTTATGCATTCATATCCATGTAAAATATATTTTAATATAGTTTGTTTTCAATTATAAAAATGATGAAATTTGCTCATTACATTTCCTATAATGAAGACAATGGATAATGATTTTATCTGGCTATAATAGACTACTTAAAATGACAATGACATTGTTTTAGTTTTTTATCTAAAAAAAAAACTATTTAAACTTGAACACAATGGAAGGGCTACATAGTATCACACTCTGCTCCCTAGCATACAACCTCAGATGACCTTACTTACTTTTCTTTTTATTTAGCTGACCTTGGTCCCCCAGGAGTCTATTGGTTCCGGTGCGGGCTTAATGCAAGGACACCAACCTTGGGAATTAGGAACCAAACGGCAGGGCCAAAGTGAAAGAAGACTCAACTGTCAAAAAGAGCACCAAAATATCGAAGCAACAGAAGGAGCACTAACATGGTGGAATGCGTCTGCACCACCCGCTGGTGAGGAGAAATTTCATCGCTGTCAAAACATGACATGTATGCTCTCACATTCTTCAAAGTAGTCAGCTTTATTTGAGATACAGAACTACCATTTGGTGGAAAATTACCATTTTCGTAGCCACTTGAACCAATTAGCCTATACTGTAGGCCTAGTAGTTCCCCCCTGTTTTGGACATACCTACCATAGAATACATGTTTAAATGTGTTATACATGTGAAGAAAGATAACAACTCCCGAGTCCTTAATGAGTTCCTTGCTTGCAATAAAATGTAATGGTGCCTAAAACAACGTTGTGAAGAACATACCGTGGGGAGTTGTGGTAAATGTCTTCCTGCTGTTGCATTAAGACCAGCTAGTTCAGTGCAACTGTAGTCACAATTATCTTTCCTCACTTACAAATAAAAACACACTGTAGCCGACTTTATTGGCTCGTATGCTGCTCATAAAGGATTATTCTGGCTCTTGGTGCAACGACAACTCAACGATTGAATGGTGAGCAGTTAATTCATAGGACTAGTGTACAGCAGTGGTTCTCAAAGAGGGGTCCGGGGACCCCCAGAGGTCCCTGGGGGGGGTTCCAGGGAGTTCCCAGCAAATCATTTAACCACTTTATCCAAAATACGTTGGCTATTCATATTCATGCCGTGCTGCAAGCTTGCACATATTTAAAAAAAGAAAATGTAAAAAAGCAAAACAACTTGAAAGCGTCCGTGGCCCACCCATCTGATGTTACACATGGTCAGATGGGTGGGCCACGTGCATTTTCAGGGGTTATTTTAATGGTCAATCAACCAATTGTGTTACGACTTGGAGAAATGAAACTACCGTAACATAGTTTTCAAGGTTTTATAGAAAGAAATACCATGACATGTTTTATATTGTTGTTGTCCAAAACCATTTGCTTTGTATTTATCATTTTAAAAATCATATCACATCAAAATCATCATATATAGCTAATCCACAAGCACACAAGGCCTCGCGTTGTAGATGCTTGTAGATTCTATTTTCACTTGTTTTGTGTGATAGTCTTGTATGATGAAGTTTACTTTACGAAAAACGTACACATTAGAGCCAGCGAGATCCACTACCGACACTGACGCGGCAGTGACAGGTCAATGGCGCGTCAGTGACGGCCGTTTATTCTACCGACCGTCGGTCAATAAAACGACCGTCAATATTTTTACTGGCTGTCGGAAAATTAAATGACGGCCGGAAAAAAAAAACGACGGAGGCAGTTTTTTTTTGCCAGCGTCTGTGAATTATTATTGACCAACTGCCCAAAAGACCGTCAGTAGCCTAATAGTTCTGACAGTCGGTTTTTTCTCTCTCTCTCTCTCCCCCTCTCTCCTACTCTCCCCTCTCTCTCTCTCTCTCTCTCTCTGTGTGTGTGTGTGTGTGTGTGTGTGTGTGTGTGTGTGTGTGTGTGTGTGTGTGTGTGTGTGTGTGTGTGTGTGCGCGCGCGTTCGTGCGTGTAATTATTGTTAAGCATCTTTCATGTTACGCTCTCGAGACGTCAACCCGAATATAAATATTTGTTAAATAAATACATTATTTAATATCAGTCATAATAATAATGGATATGATCCATAATTATGATCAATTATTATGATCCATAATTTCCTACAGCTATGAATACTTTGTTCAATCAGAGAACGGTAGACTTCAAAGCTCACAACGATAGCCTCCGCAATGCGATGTGAGCTTGTAAGTCAGATATTCTAGGCGCACCGGGTGAATTATGTTTAGCAAATTGGCTTTTGGCTACGATGCGCGTCTCAACACCAGCTGCTGAGAGCCAAACACAGAGAGAGAATTGGATAACACAGAAGCAGAAGCATCGCTGACAAAACAACAGGTTTGAGTATTTGTTGAACTGATCAGGAGAACAGGAGAACAGCACTTGAAGTTCTAATGTTGTTAAATAACAAATCTGCCCCGCGTCACCGCGTGGCCACTGTGTGTGCGCCATTTAGGCTGTTTGATGTGTCTCCTCAGCGTCCAACATTGTCCACATCGTGTGGAGAGGGGAAGGGAAAGTGTCGTTCTTGATTCAGTGATTGTGCTATATTTATTTAATCAATAGGCTTAGGCCTATTATAGGCCTAAACCGTTTATAAACCGGCATAAAATTACTTCCCGCGGATCTGCGCGCAAACACACGCACACGCGACCGCGTTATTTGGGGCCATGATGATAACCTTTTCTTCTCAGAACTAGACTAAGGATTCATATTGTCTGTGTTATTGTTACACAGACACACATGATACACACACACACACGCACGCACGCACGCACCACACACACACACACACACACACACACACACACACACACACACACACACACACACACACACACACACACACACACACACACACACTAACTTGTAGATCTGCTCTTTTATGAATATGTCATATCTCACAACAAGCTCACAACACCTCCTATTGCAAGAACAGATCTAAGTCTTGTATAGGTTTCAACACTGAATATTAATCTCTTTGTCTGCTTTAAACATATGACTCTCATTATACTCTTAGGATGCTGCAAAATTGCATTTTCTGAATTTGAAGTCCTCGTTTCAGGCCAGGCCTGCAGGCATACTGGACCTCCGCAGAGACCGCACAGCCATTTGGCTTCTTCAGCTCGATGTCCGAGGACTGGATGACATGAACCACAATGAGCAGTAACTTAATTTATTTTAGTGCTCTTAAATAAATATAAAAATATATATCGGTATATATATGTGTGTGTGTGTGTGTGTGTGTGTGTGTGTGTGTGTGTGTGTATGTGTATATATATATATATATATATATATATATATATATATATATATATATATATATATATATATATATTAGTGCTGTTCAACGATTAACTATTTTAATTGCGATTAATCACATGATTTAACTAGTTAATTGTGCGATTAATCGCAAATAAGTCATCAGCTTTTATCATTTCACAATGTAACTTAGAGGGATATCTTTCAAGTATTTCGTGGCCCTATTAACTTGGGAGTGGAAAAATATGCTGGCTTTATGCGAAAGTATGTTAATCTTTTATTCAAAATCAATTAAAAACCCAAATAAATCATAATGGTATTGCATTAAACAGACTGCAGCTGATGGATCTGCTAAATTGACTTACCGGTAATCTGATTACTGTTGTATCCACCTTTATGCTTTAATAATATTTTATATCAACAGGGATGGACCTTGTAGCCATAGCCAATATTGTAGCCAATGTTTGACCATTTTAGTTAATTACTTGTGAGACAATTAGAGATATCAATAAAATAATTAAATTGTCACTTTATAAATGTGCAGATACCCTGTATATGTATGTTGGTTTGTTCACTGTTGAGTGAGAAAACAATATTGCACATAAAGCTAATCATCTGGAGACTAGTTGAGATAATAATGTTGAGAAACAGTGTCCAAAGGCCAAATGGCTATAATATATAAATATGCAATTAATTGTGATTAAAATAATTAATCGCGATTAACATAACGGTGAGTTAATCGTGATTAATTTAGTTAACTCGCACAGCACTAATATATATATATATATATATATATATATATATATATATATATATATATATATATATATAATATACCTCTCTTTTTTCCAGACTGCGCCAAAGGAGTTTTTGCAGACATATCAGATCTGGAGAGCATTTATGATAGAGAAAAAGATTGCGACTTTTGTCGAGAAAAAATTGATAAGAAAACAAAAGAAAAAGTGAGAATCCTACAGGATGAAGTCCACATCCACAGAAAACACCTTCCCAAAGCTGTGTATTACAAGCTTAAGCATTGTGGAACAGGTAAGTCAATGTTAAAGGTGTAGTTCACCCCCAAAATGCCTTTTTTTTCTATTGATTACTCACGCCTTGGAGACTTGAGTTCAATAGTACTTTTTTTATTTGTCACGTTCCTAAGACATACATACATATATATATATATATATATATATATATATATATATATATATATATATATATATATATATATATATATATATATATTATTATTTTTTTCTTTCTTTTTACAGAAAAGTTTGCGTTGTCCTGTACCTGCTCAGCACATGGTTCACAATCTGATCGTGTACACTACCACTGTGAATTTTGTGAAAAAGTTTACAATAGGAAACTTGGTTTCACTGAACACTTGCAAAGCATCCACGGTAAGTGAAAATGTTTAGCAACTTAAATGTGACTGTTTTACATTGTTCTATAACTTTGTGTATTCAAAGGTGAATGCGTGCAGGCAGAGAGGAATAAGTGCATAGTTAAAGATTTATGAATGCATAATAAGTACTCAATAAATATCTTATAATGTGCTAATAAGTATCTGTAAATTAGTTAATAATAGTTAGTAATTAATATTAATGAAGTATTAATTAGCAATCTATTAATGAAGTTTAATTAACTATGCTTTCTAAAGACTTATTAACACATTGAGTTTGTTATGAGTTGACTTGCTTGTTTATTAAGTATCTTATTAACATTTATAATTTGCTAATAACTAGTATATTAGATGTTTTTATAAATATGTCTTACCATATAATAATTATCTTATAAGTCAATTATAAATTGTTAATTACTTATAATTAAAATATAATAAGGTTTGCTTACTTATAAGTTGTTAACTAGATGTATTTCAAAAATAGTATATTAAAAAGTCTATTGCATGTTTAGTAAGGTTTAATAACATCCTTATAACTATTAATATGTGTTTTTCGAGGGACCTTAATATAAAGGGATATCCAGTTTCCTAATTTGTTGTTGTTTGTATGCACACACACACACACACACACACACACACACACACACACACACACACACACACACACACACACACACACACACACACACACACACTTCCAACATGTTCATCTGATTATAGGCTACTAAGATCCCCTGACCCTGTGGGTATTAATGACTTACATTGTATTTTTTTTTATATTCACAGAACTTGAAGGCTATCAGAAAAGAGGTAAATAATGACAAAAAACAACCTAAATAGCAGTATTTCTTTTCTTTTTTACTTTGAAGACTGTTTTAACATGCTTTCATTACAGCAACCGTGCTATAGGGTAGCTGTATGTAATAAATAACCTTTTGTTTTCGTTTGATTTCAAGGAACTTATTAAGATCTGAAAAAAGTGACGATAGCTCTTAAAATGTCTACTTAATTGTAAATTAAAAAGAGATTTACAAACATTATTATTAAAAATTGGTTAAAGTAACGGTTAATTAAAAGTTTTTCCAAATGAAGTATATAACTTATTCTTATCTGAAATCTTAATCAGCTCTGATATTTTATTGATTAAAAGTATTTTATTTGTTCTTTGTTTTTTGTTTTGTTTTTCCAGATACAAGTTTAAAGAAGAAAAAACAGGGTGCTGATGACAGTGACCCTGATAGTCAGGCCGAGGAAGAAGTCTCGGCTCTGAAATCTGCTAAATCTGACAAAGAAAAATGCAAATGCAATCTCTGTGAGCAAACTTTCCAAAATGCAAGTAACCTAAGAAAACACACAAGGATTGTGCATGCACAGTCAGTCTCTCCCATGCAATGTGTTGATCCGAGTAAGGGCATTTATGTGACCCCAAAACATAATACAGGTGGCCCATTGTATCCATTACATGTTGTGAAGTCTCGCTCAGCCACAAATTGTGAAAATGCCAATTGTCAAGAATTGATGAGAATTACGGAATCATCGCTAAATCCGGGTGTGATGTGTAAACATCTCCATAGAACCCCCATTCCATTTGTCCAACCAGCAAATCTCAATCCAGAAAGTTTGACAGCAATGCACAATTACGGCCTGATTTCGAATGAATGGGTTGCAAAATGCCTCGATTTGGTTGGCAGAGCCGAAGAAGAAAAAATTCAATGTCCCATATTTCCGATATTATATGGCGACTTGGGTTATTCCCCAAATTGGTTGTTCTTTAGTGTTTACACAGATAAGGTTGATAATTTCTGTCTTTTTAGCCGCACAGTGGTAAGCTTTAATTCTTATCATGGAACGTGGCATTGTCCTTGTGAAAAGGAAACACACCGTTGTGTTCACAAAATGTTAGCTATGTGGTGGGTTTATCAGGAGAAACCCAATCTGATTTCAAATAACGAGGTTGCATTTGATCATGTCATTGATGACATTGAGTCTGAAATTGTGAATACAAAGGCCCCCCTGAAGTCATATGTACAAACCGGAGACCAAATTCGTCTGATGACCGAATATCTCTACAAAAACAAAAAAATACCACCAATGGAAGATTTGCCATTAAAATTAAGATGCAGGGAATTTGAAATTCCAGTGCCAAAGGCTTTCATTCCCTTGGAAGAGAGTTGTCCTTATTGTCCTGCCCCTGCACCCAAGCTCAATGTGGCGGAACAAGTTACAACTGCAACAGTGTATGGGATACACAAGATCACGAAACGTAAGTGCCAAAACCATTTCTTCTTATTATAATGTTTTTTTTGTAACTGTTACACTTTATAATAACTATCCGTTGTTAACTGTTAGTTAATGAGTTGTCAGAGATTGTTAAGCATTTCTTAATAGCTAGTTATGGATTAATAATGAGGCCTTCTAACCTGTTGATAGATCATTTAAAGACCATTTGTTAATGAGTTATTAATGTCTTGTTCAATATTTGTTAACAGTTAGTTAAGGAGTTATAATTATGCATTATAGATAGTTAATAAATTACTCAGATAGTATTGGTTAATGACTTATTAATGACTAGTTAAATGTGTTTTAATATTTTGTTTTTATAACTATAACTTTTTCTATAACCTTTTATAACTATGCCTTATAAATAGCTAATAGATCACTCACACCCTATTGCTTAACTCATTTACTAACTGTATACTAATGTTTTATAACAATATGACAATTATGAACAAGCTATTACTAACATGAGTTAAGTGTTTGTGGAACATTATTATAAAGTTGCAACTACTCCTCTTTTACTAACATGAGTAAATGAGGAATAGTTACATTTATAACATATATAAACTATTAACAAATATGTAACAAGCCAATAGTAAGTGGTTTACTAATAGCTTGTTCATAATCCATTAAATATTTATAAGGCATATAGCATATAAGTATAAAACAGTGTACAGTTAACAAATGAGTTAAGTAATAGTTTGTGAGCAATCTATTAGCTATCTATAAGTCATGGTTATACATACTTAACCAACTATTAAAACATATTTAACATGCATTAATAACTCATTAAATAATAGTGTCTGAGTAATTCATTAACTATTTATTAACTATCTATAAAGCATAGTTATAACTCCTTAATTAATTGTTAACACATATTGAACAAGACATTAATTACTCATTAATAAATGGTCTATAAATGATGTATTAACTGGTTATAAGGCGTCGTTATTAATCCTTAACTAACTATTAACAAATGCTTAAAAAGTCAGTAACAACTCATTAACTAACAGTTAATGAATGGTTAATTAACTACTTATAATGGATAGTTATTATAAAGTGTTACCGGATGAGTCATGAAGAAAAAGAGGTGACCCGGGCACTCAGAGTAAAACAGAGGAACACGCCTTTATTAAATTAAAAAGGCATTTGCCAACATGTTTCGACCATTGCTTGTCTTCATCAGGGTGTAGCTGTATGTCTCGTCCTGATGAAGACCATCAATGCCCGAAACATGTTGACATTTGCCTTTTTAATTTTATAAATGCTTGTTCCTCTCTTTTTACTCTGAGTGCCCGGATCGCCTCTTTTGCTTCATGGTTTCAAATTATACTTCTTCTTGGTGACTTATAAGAGGGCTGTTGACTTCCGAGGTTATGTTTTATGTTTCACAATATTTATTTTTCCAGATGTACCAGTTTACACAAAGAAATGCCCTTCGTGTGAAAACCACGTACGGTTTCAAGAATACACAAGTGGATTCCACAACTACACTGATCGTGTATTTGTAACATTGCCATTGATGTGTTTCATTCTGTCATTCATGGCTGTAAGTACAAATAGGTTCCATTCCAATATGTATGTATGTATGTATGTATGTATGTATGTATGTATGTATGTATGTATATCCCTTACCCACTGCTTGGTGTAACTTCAATTTCATGAGAAGTTTCACCAATCCTCAAGCTCCTACCTTCCTCCTCCTCCCTCTCTTCCCCTCCTCCTTTTCCCCTTCTCTCCTCCTCCTCCCCTCCTCTTCCCTCTCTCCTCCTCCCTCTCCTCCTCCCCTCCCTCTCCCCTTCTCATCTCCTTTTCCCCCTCCACCTCCCGTCCTCCTCCCCTCCCTCCCATCGGACAGACGGACAGACAGACAGACATTAGCTCCTTTTTAATATATATATATATATATATATATATATATAATAAAAACAAGATATTAAAGGCGTCTTAAGTGATTTCTGTTAAGTTTCAGTTTTCAAATGGGTGATAGGCAGGGCCCTTCCCCCAATCATGATCAAGTGGGGGCAGGCCTTGGTGTGCCTAAGGCCCACCCCCACGGCCCAATCTATCCCGATTGGAGGAAAAACTGGCCATCCCCACAAAAACTGAAACTGCTTTTTCTCCTCACAGGGGATAAGACTGAAGTCTAAACATGGACCAAACACCCATTTTGTCATTATTTGAATTAAATGAAATCACTTACTACTTAAACTTAAATGAGCTCTATACTAGAGTTTTTTTGTTATTCTGGGGAAAGCTTTTGCAGAAAATAGCCGCTCGTCAAACTCGTCAAGCTTGACGAGTTGCTATTTTCTGCAAAAGGGTTCATGTGTTTAATACAGCCTTAAATTGAAAATTAAAATGTAATGTATTTATTCTTTCCTTGAAGAATGACACTGCCCTTGGTCGGACACTGGAGGCTCTCAATTTATACAACGAAAACAAGTATCACCACACTACAATCCGAAAGGCATTCCTCCACTTCTTGTCTCTTATGGATTTTGGTTTCAACTTTAGCTGCTACCGTTGTGGTGTCAATCCACCAGTTATAATCGGCGATGGAAACTGGAAAATGTCTTTTGACATCCCAAGTAAGTGACATACACTGCCACAAAATGCCAAATGATAACCCAATATGCCCTTTTTCCTTCATTTTTACTTTTGAACAGTTAAAGTGGAGTTCCGGTCCAAAATGCATTTCTTACCTTTAGTAGCAATCCGGGGGTCCTGTTGAACATCGTGGCTTCTAAATATTTTTAAAATATCCAAATTTGCTCCTTTTTGGGTCGCAAAAATTCACCGGAAGTGGGCTCAAAACGGCGCCGATGGGACGATTGTTAATTCGCATATTTCTACCGCTCGAAAATGCATTTTATAGTCCCCTGTTTCCATAGTTACCATTGCTACGTCGGCCGTTCCGCTTTGCGGCAGGACAACGGAGCCCCTGAGGGGACAAAACAGACTGTGATAATGCGTAGCGGCCAGTCTGGCTAGGCTAACTGATATACGAGGAAACTATGGGGGGCATTATGATTATGATTCGAACAAAGATATTACCGGATTAACAATAGTCCCGTCGCCGCCGCGCTGTTGTACTTGTACCAGTGAATCGCGCAATCCAAAATCGCCAAAAATGCGTCTTTTTGAAGAATTTCAACGCCATCATCTTAAACAGAACCAGGGGGTCCCTACTAAAGGTAAGAGATGCATTTATGTCCGGAACACCCCTTTAAGTGCACGGTCACACTCACTTTATTTTCCTTCACAGAAATCCACAAATGTTTTGTTGTGTATATTTGAAATTGTGAGCAACATGTATTAATAAAATCAATTGTTATTCACTCAGTTGGAACATTCAAAAGGCCTGAGCTTGAAAAAATGACAGCAAAGGACTTCGAAATCGACATTGCAGAAAACTGGTCCAATCTGGAAAGGGAGTTCCTTGCCGATGGTTTTGTAAACAGTGAGTTTTGCAATGAAATGTAATATGTGCACATGTACACATTTGTAAATACCGGTAATGTAAGACACACATGTGTCTGTGTGGTATGGTGTGTGTGTGTGTGTGTGCGTGTGTGTGTGTGTGTGTGTGTGTGTGTGTGTGTGTGTGTGTGTGTGTGTGTGTGTGTGTGTGTGTGTGTGTGTGTTTCTTTGTTTACGTGTGTTAAAATCATTTTCTTTACAGCAACATCAAAGACAAATCCGTATACCTCTCCCAAGAGCTATTCAACACTGGCACCATGGATGGGCCCGGATGTACGATTTTCAGACACCCTCCCAAAAACAGAGGCCAACAAAGGTTTCAAAAAACGGAGCAGCATCAAGCCAACGGAGCTGAAACAAGCCAACATTAACATCGATGAAGACTTGCTTCTGGAACTCGTAGAAAAAGGGGAAGCGGTAACTATTGAACACAGTTCTTATATAATCTCCATGATAATATAATACGTAATTCTTATCCCGGAGATTTTCTTTCTCTGCCAATTGTTATATATTATTATTCTTAATAAGTTAATGTAGTTTCAGCTTTAATTAATTATAAATAACACATACTTTTATGTATGCTAAACATTTAGGTAACACTTAACAATAATGAGCTGTTATGAAGCATTTGTAAACATTTATAAGTAGTTTATAGATAATAATCATGAACAAACGCTTTGACATTCATTCTATGATTAAACATCAATTATGTGCTATTATTATAAATATAAATCAAATGATATAATATTAATAATGTATTTTTATAAAGAACTAATCATTTAACAGCTATTTATATACAGTGGTAATTTATTATGAAATGTATAATAACCTCTTAGAACATTTAACAAACTTTGGAAATTGACATTTGTAAATGTTTACTAAATAAATTCTAATAATGTTTAAAAAAATACTTATATGCCATTAGTAAGTAGTTAACTATTAACGAATAAGCCATGTGTATACATTTGTAACGTATTATTAAAACATTTATAACTGAATATATATATATATATATATATATATATATATATATATATATATATATATATATATATATATATATATATATATATATATATATATATACTTTAACTCTAAAGAACTAATCATAGACAAGCTTTATATACATTTCTAAATGATGTTTAAAAATAGCATAACAAATCTATAACAACATTGTAGACAATGTTAAAACTTTAATTTTAAAAATATTCCTAAAATATCTATAAATGAATGTTAGAGGGTATCAAGAGCCACAGTGTAAAGTGAAGAGTATTCAATTATGACTGTCTGTTAATGTGACCTCCATGTTAGTTCATGTTTAACAGACAGTTTTAAATATTGAATTGTCTTGACTTTACATTAGGCCACCTAATAAAATCCACCAAAAAACTTATAGATGTATTATTAATGTTTTACAAAACATATGTTAAGCATGAACAAAATTGGAGGCATACTGTACATTTCCCAATTTACATGTGTCATGTGGAAACAATGATCTGCAGATCATTTTTTTAAATGTTTTGTTTGAACATATGTACAGTAATAATTACTTGAAAATGAATTGATAATGCCATGCATGCCTTAATACATGTTTAAGGTTTCCTATATCAAGAATAAGTAATCTATTCAAGAGTTTTAAATCTTATATTCTACAACGTTATTAGCCACAACTTTCCAACATCCCATAATGCATTGCGCAGAAGTTGGACGGAGCTTCCGGCGCCGCAGCCGAGTGTGATCTACAAGCTCACAACGGTTGCATCTGCGACGCGAAGTGAGCTTGTATGTCTGCTGTTAACCGGAAGTGTGGTGCAAAAAATTCTCTAGTAAATTCCCGCGGAAAGAGGTGGATACATTGGTTATATTATGATTTCATCATCATTTCCCAATGTATAAGAAAGCTATCTACAGGTAGCTTATAAATGTTTTATAATTTTAGTTATAAATCTTTTTATAATCATTTACAAATCTATACAAATGCTTATTCACTAATAGTTAACTATTACTAATCCCTTAGTAATACTTTATACATGATTTTTATCCAGTTGTAAATTATTTAGTAAACTTTTATAAAGATGCTTGAGATGCTTAAATGTTCGACAATGTTATTATACATTTCATAATAATTTAACTCTTTATATAAATAACTTTCTAATTATTAGTTATATATCTACAAATAGTTCATAAATATTATAAAAAATAAGTTACAAATGATTTCATAATTGTTTACAAATGTTTATAAATAAATTATTCATGAATAGTTTACTACTTACTAATATTTAGTAATAGCTTATAAATACTTTATAACAGGCCATTAATGTAAAGTGCTACCGTCTTAACAGTTGACATTATTATCTATTTTTGTAATAATGTCCAAAAATAGACGCCGCTTCATGAGCTACAGGCAGCTTGTCACAGCCTTGGGGCCTCAACAGACGGAGCGAAGGCAGACCTCCTGCTCCGCTTGGAAGAGTTATGCAATTACAAGAGTGTGTATCCTAAATTATTCCTGAAATTGCAAAAGGGTGGAGGTGAGCAAGGATACATTTATGCAATCCAAACATTGTTCAACAGCAAAGTTATAACTGCTTTAGCCAATATACGTTTATATATATTTATATATTTATATTTTTTTATTCACCCCAAAGGCGGAATTTTGCATTTTTCGTGCCCACATGGAGTCTGTTACTACCTCAACTACTTGTTTTGGAGCGAGAGCAGCAGGGACCACGTCGATGGATTGTTGAGCTTCAGGCGCTTCCCGACTGTATACATTTGCGATGTCGCAGGTCAGGTGGCAAGACATGCAAACAACCGCACTGAACCAGAGCTCTACAAGAACAACAATGGCATGTTGGCTGAAAACACTGACACCAACAAAGAACAGGCTGAAGAAGGATCACTGAAGGTTAATTTTGAATGGATCGAAAATCTAAAATCAAAGGTTAACCAAGTTGCTGCAAGCAAAGATGATGATCGTTTCAAAGAACCCCACCCCATCACACAGACAACAGACCGATTTGTCTGTTACGACCGCTTTCATGAGCGCAACCAAACCAGACGGGAGGAGCGCTTGAGGAGTGTAAATCTCTGTGAAGATCTACGAGCCATGCTGAACACTTCAGTGGCGGAGCAGTTGAATCGACAGTTACACAACAGTCTCTACTCTTACTGTGGGATGAAAGAGAACACCTTCAAATTCCTTGTGAGAGTGCACATGGAAATGAGAAACAGACAAATCAATGGCACATTCCTGCAGGAGATGCAGAGCCAGTGTTCACTTGAACTCGGGCTTGGGCCTGCTGGAACACTGGTCAATCTGGTCAAAGGTTGGTGTGATATTGGCCAGTAACTAGTTAGTATTAATATATACATGGAATATTAAAGATGCAGTGCCATAGTTTTGACCTTTTTGTGTTTTGTATGTGTCTACGAAGTTAACATTACTCTGATAGACCTCCAGGTGTTGTTATATGTTTTGTATGTGTCTATGGAGATAACATTACTCTGATAGACATCCAGGTGTTGTTATAATGTACAACTTTGCCTTCCCTGTGTATTTTTGGTTTCTTCCTGAAAGCTGAAAACCTCTGAGTCAAAAGGCCCAATGAAAACATCCATTTTAGTGACATCACACTCCTCATTAACATGCAGGGACCTCCTACTACAGGTTCACTCCACATTGTGGGGTGTGGCTAACTACAGATAAACACCCACCTGACATGCATACACAATCAACTGGTGGGCGTGGCCACATAAAAACTTAATTTTAACTATTTCTGTACACTTTTTGGGGAAAAAAATCTTTCTTCTAGTATAATCATAATACCTGATCATCTTGTTTTAGGGGAGAAAAAAAATTATGGCACTGCATATTTAATAATTTAACCATTAAAGAGTAAGAAAGGAATCATTCGAAATAAATAGTAACATTATACCTCTACAAATATATATGAATGTCTTATTCATGTATAGTTTACTACTAAATGGCTCCTTAATAATAAAGTTAAAAGTGTGTTTAACCATAGTTTATACATACTTTATACCAGGCCATTGTTGTAATGGCCAACCAAAACACACCTATTTGTTTTTACATGGATTAAATTTGTTTTATAAAATATGTCACTAATGACTGCTTTTTTTATAGGAAAGGAAAAGCAAATTGATGATAGTGAGGACCGTGGAAGTTACCCAGTCTCACCACCTGTGCCTGCACCGTCTGCACTTCATGATGTTGCACCTTTTGAACCTCAGGTCGTTCAAAGCAGGTCGTTCAAAGCCAGAGAGTACTGGATTTCAGAAGAGGACAAGGTCAGTAAATGAAATGGATCTAATATCACCAATTTATTATCAACTATTTAGTTACAGTCTATGATCTATGAGCTAATCAATTACTGCCCTTATTAGGACAATTTGAGAACAACTTCCAACGTACAATTGGACATGAGCCAAAACCTTGGGAAAGGACCGATCCTCAACCGAATTGGAACGAGATTCATACTCTATGCATCGGACCTTCAGCAAATTTGTCCTCCGGAGTTGATGGCGGAACCAGTGACCACTGTCATTCAAAATTGGTTGCCAGCAGATGTGAGTTATACAAAATTAAAAATATAAAATCAACATAAATAGATGGATGTAAAATATAATTTATATGTTTTAAAAATGGATTTAAAATATAATTCATATGTTTTAAAAATGTGTTTAAATGTTTGTGCAAAAAGACAATGTTCTAAATGTTTGATATTTCTATTAAATGGTTGCCAGCAGATGTGAGTTATACAAAATTAAAAATATAAAATCAACATAAATAGATGGATGTAAAATATAATTTATATGTTTTAAAAATGGATGTAAAATATAATTTATATGTTTTAAAAATGTGTTTAAATGTTTGTGCAAAGACAATGTTCTAAATGTTTGATATTTCTATTAAATCTTCAGCTGGTAAACTTCCGAGTGGCCCAAATCGTGGAGCCGTACCCACATGTAAGAATGCAGTCAGGTTTATTAAGGGAAATCCATTTTAATTCTTGATAGTACAGTTCAATTCTTAGACAAACATTAGTAATTATTTAACGTTATTGTCATAATTGGCTTACAGTACAGGAGTATGACAGACCACGATTGGATTGAGTGGAATCGTGAGATGCGTGATTATGGAGAGGTCTGTGCCCGCACTGCAAACCGGATGGAGGTATCATTGTCATTATTATTATTACCCCTATCGTTAAATCGGTCCACGAAGCCGAGGTCCTAGGGCTGGTGTACACGACAAATTTCCAAACCCCGCTGTGTGTTCCCTGGGGGCATGAAAAATAAGGGGGTGGGCTCTACATGTCCTCTGGGACCCCATCTACGTATGGACACCACTTGTTCGCCCATCCGTCTTACGGATGCTTTTTTATTCCATTTTATTTGTTTTAGGGTCCTATCTTGCAGTTCAAGCCTATTTCCACAGGGTGGCAGGCTACTTTCCCAACCTACTGGAGGTGAACATGCAGGGGCGTCAATTGGGTATGGCAAGCTATGGCAGCTGCCATACCTTGGCTACAGGGGGGAAATAATTAAATGTACTTTTCATCGTGCCTGTTGCTAAGGTATGCCGGTATGGCAACATGATTGGTGTCTTGCAAGACACCAGTCATGTTGCCATACCTTAGTCTTTCCTGAACTGACGCCGCTGTGAACATGTGTACACAGCCAGCATATTACTCAATGCCAAACTTTGCACACACACTCCTTGCCTGCCAATCCACAACCTCCACCCCTCCAGGGACCCCCAGGGCTTATCTCCCGATTAGGACACTTTCCAGCATAGTGACATGCAGAACAAACTGTCCATATAGTATGGTTTACATAAAAGTCAGTTGTCTTTCACACACACACACACACACACACATATATATATATATATATATATATATATATATATATATATATATATATTCATTTATTTATTTCATAAATATTTTTCATCACAATTGGGTTTGTGGGGAGCCATCCCTGCTTCAAGCTGTCACAGCACGGCACCAACACTTCAAACTAGTTAAAAAACCCAATACAGCAGATCTACAAGCACCTCACAGATCTACAAGCACCTCGCACATGCCAGGGACAGAGTAGGTTGGCCTGCATAAGCCTTGCTGTCAACACACTATACTACACCACTCAGGCCACCAAGCCAGGTGTGGTCAATTAGTGCCTTCTTTTGATCAGTGGCTTCTGCTTGATGAGTGGCACCAGTCTGTCTTTGTTCCCTGGTCAGTCAAGTTCACTGGGAGAGAATGTTTCAGATCAGTGCAAGTGTATTTGTTTTCCATTTGGACTTACTGTGTTTTGTTGGTACAGTATGCGTGCGACTAACTAATATTTCTGATAATTCCAATTTGTTTGTTGTTTAATTAGCCGGATTGTGAATGCCCTGCATTTTTCTTTCATCTTTAGAATCACACGTGTGTAACAAAACAGAGTGGTGATCATTTGGTGTGGGTGAAGAGAAGAAAAACATTTCATTAAAGGAGTAGTTCACCCCCAAAGTGACTTTTTTTCTATTGAACTCAAGTCTCCATGGCGTGAGTAATACATTGAAAAAATAAGTCATTTTGGGGGTGAACTACTCCTTGAATGTCAGTTTTGTGGTGTTTTGACTGGACACCCTGAGGATATTGCCAGATAGACAGACAGACAGACAGACAGACAGACAGACAGACAGACGGGCAATAGTTTTACATGACTTTGTGTACACAGCCAATAGTTTTACATGAACATGTCTAGGCTTTAGTACTGTACTGCCTCGTATAGCCCAACAGAGCCCAGCACAGAACAGCACAGCCCACCAGAGCCCAATACAGCCCCCCAGAGCCCAACAGAGTCCAGCAAACCTAAGTCCAGCCCAGTCCTGCCGAGTAGGAGTATAGACCGGGGAAAGGGGGTAGTTAGATGACTCCACCAGGCCATTACTGTCCAGATCTGGCTTGAATAGGCCAGACCAGGGTAGACTGCACCAGACTCCACCAGGCTGCTCCATGCTCCAGCCAGCTCTGTAGATCCTTGCACATGTGTGCAAGTGTTCAAGTCCCATAGAATCTATGGGAAATGTACACAGGCGTGTACAAAGTCACCAGTAGTTTTACATGAACCCTCAGAGGGACACTGTGGGCTTATCAAGTGGTCCATGGTCGGTTCTCAAAGTGAGGTCGGGGGACCCTCAGAGGGACACTGTGGGCTTATCAAGTGGTCCATGGCCGGTTCTCAAAGTGAGGTCGGGGGGCCCACAATGTCCCTCTGAGGGGACACGGCACAGATTGTGTACACGAAGGGCAGGAGCAAGTGTTCAAGTCCCATAGAATCTATGGGAAATGTACACAGGCGTGTACAAAGTCACCAGTAGTTTTACATGAACCCTCAGAGGGACACTGTGGGCTTATCAAGTGGTCCATGGTCGGTTCTCAAAGTGAGGTCGGGGACCCTCAGAGGGACACTGTGGGCTTATCAAGTGGTCCATGGTCGGTTCTCAAAGTGAGGTCGGGGGACCCTCAGAGGGACACTGTCGGCTTACTGGACGGACGGACGGACGGACGGACGGACGGACGTCCGTCCGTCCGTCCGTCCGTCCGTCCGTCCGTCCGTCCGTCCGTCCGTCCGTCCATCTATCTATCTATCTGGCAATATCCTCAGGGTGTCCAGTCAAAACACCACAAAACTGACATTCAAGGAGTAGTTCACCCCCAAAATGACTTATTTTTTCAATGTATTACTCACGCCATGGAGACTTGAGTTCAATAGAAAAAAAGTCACTTTGGGGGTGAACTACTCCTTTAATTAAATGTTTTTCTTCTCTTCACCCACACCAAATGATCACCACTCTGTTTTGTTACACACGTGTGGTTCTAAAGATGAAAGAAAAATGCAGGGCATTCACAATCCGGCTAATTAAACAACAAACAAATTGGAATTATCAGAAATATTAGTTAGTCGCACGCATACTGTACCAACAAAACACAGTAAGTCCAAATGGAAAACAAATACACTTGCACTGATCTGAAACATTCTCTCCCAGTGAACTTGACTGACCAGGGAACAAAGACAGACTGGTGCCACTCATCAAGCAGAAGCCACTGATCAAAAGAAGGCACTAATTGACCACACCTGGCTTGGTGGCCTGAGTGGTGTAGTATAGTGTGTTGACAGCAAGGCTTATGCAGGCCAACCTACTCTGTCCCTGGCATGTGCGAGGTTCTTGTAGATCTGTGAGGTGCTTGTAGATCTGCTGTATTGGGTTTTTTAACTAGTTTGAAGTGTTGGTGCCGTGCTGTGACAGCTTGAAGCAGGGATGGCTCCCCACAAACCCAATTGTGATGAAAAATATTTATGAAATAAATAAATGAAATATGTATATATATATATATATATATATATATGTATATATATATATATATGTGTGTGTGTGTGTGTGTGTGTGTGTGTGTGTGTGTGTGTGTGTGTGTGTGTGTGTGTGTGTGTGTGTGTGTGTGTGTGTGTGTGTGTGAAAGACAACTGACTTTTATGTAAACCATACTATATGGACAGTTTGTTCTGCATGTCACTATGCTGGAAAGTGTCCTAATCGGGAGATAAGCCCTGGGGGTCCCTGGAGGGGTGGAGGTTGTGGATTGGCAGGCAAGGAGTGTGTGTGCAAAGTTTGGCATTGAGTAATATGCTGGCTGTGTACACATGTTCACAGCGGCGTCAGTTCAGGAAAGGCTAAGGTATGGCAACATGACTGGTGTCTTGCAAGACACCAATCATGTTGCCATACCTTAGCAACAGGCACGATGAAAAGTACATTTAATTATTTCCCCCCTGTAGCCAACGTATGGATAAGCCCACAGTGTCCCTCTGAGGGTCCCCCGACCTCACTTTGAGAACCACCACGGACCACTTGATAAGCCCACAGTGTCCCTCTGAGGGTTCATGTAAAACTACTGGTCGTGGACACCACCTAGGGCCTGTGTACATATGGCTCTCTGCTGCCCCCCATTAAGAAACTATAGACGGCACAGACCGTGTACACGAAGGGCAGGAGCAAGTGGTCAAGTCCCATAGAATCTATGGGAAATGTACGAAGTCGTGTACAAAGTCACCGGTTGGTCCACGAGCCATAGTTTTTTCCATTGTAGCTCCCTACAGTGTACACGACTATGATTATTATTTTTATTATTATTATTGTTATTATTATTATTATTAGTAGTATTAGTAGTAGTAGTAGTAGTAGTTGTAGTATTATATTGTTGTTATTATTATTACCCTTATTACTAGTGTTTGTCCATCAGTCGACCTTAAGGCTTAATCAGGAGTTTGGCCATAGGTAGGCTTAGAGGTGGACATTGCTCTTGTCTGTATTATCCTTACTAGAAGCTCGGCGAGCGTCTAGTCGGCGGCCTGGCCAACTCGGGAACAATGTAAATTGCGAATGAATGCCCCACCCTTTAATGCAAACCCCATTATACCTGTTGTCATACGACATGTTTTGACCATCTGTTTGCCTGTGTCCATTTATGCCCATATATGGAAATATCTGTCTGTTTGCGCCCATGTTGTGCCCATATATGGAGATCTCTGTATCTGTCTGTCTGTGTCCCTTTTATGTCCATATATGGAATCTCTGCCCTTTGGGCGGCCAAGTGTCTAGTCGTGAACGATGTACATAGGGAATGAATGCCCCACCCTTTAATGCAAACCCCATTGTAACTGTTGTCATAGGACCCGTTTTGACCATCTGTTTGCCTGGGTCCATTTATGCCCATGGAGATATCATGCACATATATGGAGATATCTGAATGTCTGCGTTCATTTTATGCCCATATTTGGAGATCTCTGTATCTGTCTGTCTGTGTCCCTTTTATGCCCATATATGGAGATCTCTTCCCTTCGTGCGGCCAATTGTGTAGTCGGGGACCTGCCTACTCGGGAACGATGTAAATAGGGAATGAATGCCCCACCCTTTAACGCAAACCCCATTTATCTGTTTGTCTGTGTCCATTTTATGCCCATATATGGAGATCTCTGTATCTGTCTGTCTTCATCTTGAGCAGTATACAAAGCCTGTTTGCTTTGCCACCCGTGGGGAATGATGCCCCTCCGGTTGTTAGGCAATACCCATCATACCCGTTGTTCGGTTACGTCATACTGATGACATTTAATACGTAACCATTGCATTTTTTGTTGACTCATGTGGCGTACGTGATGTCAGAGCCTTTTATGAAGTGATGTCACAATGAGTCAGCGATTGCGGCGATTTCCCGGAACAGCCTGATGTCAACAATCAGCTCCGCATAAGGAGATTCCGAACGTTTCGCGCCGTTTCTGGAAAACAGTGGGTCGGGTCGAGGCCCGGCACTGCACTCCGCGCCGCGGCGGGGAGCGCGCGTGCCGAATCTGAAGCCAGTGGGACGAACGGTTCTCGAGATACGCGGATTACAGACACACACGCAGACAGAGATTTGTCGCATTTATAGATAGATTATTATTATTTGTGTTATTATGGCTATTGTTATTGATTGAGATTGTCCAAAAGCTATTACCTAAAATGTACATTATTTTATTAATTTATTCTCACTCAGGAGGCAGACCTCTATTTACTACCAATAATGGTTGGAGTAAAACATACAACGGAAAGAGGGAACCATTTTGTCCTCTGGGTAAGAGCAGTACACACTATTTGTCTAATGTAGGACTATTTTCCATCTACCAATATAAAATTTAACATTGATTAATATAACAACATATGTCTAAACTTTTTTGATTTCTGCTTTAAAGGTTCTGGACTTTATAAAAAAAGAATTCCGAGTTTATGACTCTCTGGGAAAATATGGCTTGACCGTTGAAAACAAGAATGTTTTGGCGTGAGTATGAACATTCATTTGAAATATTAATAGATTATATTTATAGTTCTTCTTCTTCTTATTATTATTATTTTTTTTTTACCATTCTTGAGACCGTTAGTCACAGTTTACTATGAAAACTGTCAGATCCTGTCCATCAGTGACACAGTCTTTAACGCCTCAATGTTTATAGCTGAACTGTTGTCATATATATGACCAAGACAGCCTTTTCTGGCAATCATATATAGTAATACTATTAAAACGCCCTGGGGCGAGAGGCGACCTCTCCCTAAAGGGTGAGGTCACGTACTCGTCTTTATGTATGGATATCCAGTGTTTGATTAGGTCATATGGATTTACGACTACAATATGTCCATATATGGGCATTCCCAGATAGGGGCTTAATATTGATGACCTCAGGGATCTCCATATATGGGCAAATAGGGGAGTCGTACTAGGTCACAGCTGTGAGTGACATCACACTGATGACTATCATCACATGGATCTCCATATATGAAGATCACAACACGGACCTTATCAAACCCTTTCTACTCTATTATTAGTAGTCTTTCTACTCTATTATTAGTAGTCTTTCTACTCTATTATTTGTAGTACTCTACTAGATTTGATATAATAATGGTGACTTAATGTGAATATTATGGATTTTCATTGCAGAAGTGCTTTTAGAAATCACCAGAAACTTGACGACTGGCCTATAAAGTATACCAGCCAATGGCGCCAAGACGACGGCTGGAACTGTGGGGTCTTTGTCTGTCAGGTATTTGACTAATTAGGGGCCAAGCCTGAAGGGCTGTAGCCCCTATTGTTGTTATTATTATTATTATTATTACGCCGCATTGTGGTCTTTTTTTACGAAACCTGGCAATCTGGTAGAGGGCTATGTCATGAAGTCAGGGACACCAAACCCACGACAATTGTAGAGATCAATTGAATGCAAAAACTTTGAAGAGATATAGCTCATGCCGTGTTTGACCTATACAGCCATGAAAACTTTGTACACTTATGCGTCTCCTCATGCAGAACAACTTTCCCACTTTGACTTTTGAGAATTATTCTGCCCCAACACATACATGGATTTTCACGACACTTTGCAATATGGTAGAGGGTTAGTACAAATATCATGGCAAAAGGAAGGCTATGGGGGAGTGACATTCAGAAAAGGCTTAGAGCCTATGTGGTATGCGCCTGGATTGTTAATCATTTCATTGTTAATGTACTGCTCTATTATTATTATTATTATTACCCCTATTGTTTATTTATTTATTTATTTATGTATTTATTTATTTTTTGTTAAACAGGCAGCCCTACATGAAGTAAGGGAAAGTACGGTGCCAAACGAAACTCTGAGTCAAACCCAACTGGAAATCCTTCGCATGTTCCATGGAAGCCAAATGCTTCTCGGAAGTGATTTCCCTTTTTTGACACAGGCTGGGGAACAGGTAAAACATCCTTTTTTGGTAACACTTCATAATAAGTATCCATTATAAGTAGTTAATAGATCATTCATTAACTGTTAGTTAACTAGAAGCAGTGCTTCTCCGAGCACAGGTCTCCACCAGGTGTGGAGTGGAATAGTGGTTGTTGGCATCAGGTTGTTTTTAGAAAGAGATGTGAGAGTTTGAAGTGGCATTTGTTCCTTCACCTAATAGGAATGTGCGTGCAAAATGTCATGGAAATAGCACTCTGTGTGCTTGAGTTCAGGCATTTAGGTCAAAACGGAGCACTCCCCGCAAAAATCTGAAATACCCGGTTCATCTATTGCCTATACAGATGATATGTGCCGATTCGCATGCTTTTTGGTCAAAAAATGGAGGAGTACTGTCCAGAAATGTGTTTTGGAAAAATCGGCCTGCTGGTGGCGCTGTAACAGGCCCAAGTGAAAAATTGGGGTCAGAGGTTCTTCTGCAGCACCTAGGGAGTGTGCGTGCAAACTTTCACTGCAATCGTGCCAACGGTGCCTGAGATTTGCTGTTCACAGACACGCAGCGTGACACACGGGTGGGTGACGTGACGTAGCGTTTTCGCTGTCCTCGGTGTCAAACATGTATAAATAAAAAATATATTTGTCAAAAACATTCTGAATATTGTGCAGGACATTAAGCTTTATGTGAACTTACTCAAGATTAAAACATTTCATTCCTCATTTCTTCAGAATCTTCAACCAAACATGGTAAATGTCATCTGGTGTGACTGTCCCGACCTTGTTTCTCAAAGTGGGAACTTGAATAAAACTAAGAAAAAGAATTGCTAAAATTCATTTAAAAATGAATTTAGGCAAAACAAAATGTCTATTTGTGAGCCTATATCTTTTCAAAGTCCAAGCATAATGTTTTCAGTCATTTCTGATCAAAAAGATTTTGTCCCCCAAACCAAAATCATCTGGTGTGACACTAGTTTGGAAAAATTAAACAGGCAATAATTTGGACACCTACTGGGCTAGAGAGGTCCTTCTTCTGTAAGGCTATTCAGCACTCCCAGCACAACTGCAAGACAGGAACTTTGGTCATAATTACATGTAAATCTAGGTTGTTTTGTTATAGCTAGCATGTTGTTAGCATGCTAATGTGTACCTGGTAGCCTCAAGGTAGTCCTAAATGCAGAAAACGTCATCTGGTGTGACACTTCGTCATCTGGTGTGACATATCTGCTTGTCACGCCAGATGACTTGATTGTCACACCAGATGATATATACTGTATTTTCCTACAGACATAACAATAAATAACAAGTCCCATGTTTCTTTTGTCCATTTAAAACATTTTAACATGTTTAAAACAACGTTTTAAACATTTTTACATAATTTAATTTAGCTTCATTCGGTGATACAGCAAATTCATCAGACAGAGCAGAAACCCCTTCACAGAAACCTAAACCTTATATTGTGGTAATTACAGTTCGACCAAGTCTCCAGGGCTGAGGTGCCAGGTGACAAGACAAGTGATGAGTAAGTATAACTAAATCATTCTCTTTGCCAATTTTATGATACCTGTAATTGTACCTGTTTAATGACAATAAAGTAACTTATGTCATCCATTCATTCCTTTTCTTCCTTAACTAAGTGGTGGCCCATCTGCGGAACTGCCCCCTTCCCAGGTCAGCTGCAGGCCCAAAACAGCTTCCGGGGCTCAGTGAGTATAACATACTTGGCAAACTTGAGGACTTGCTAGTAATTACATTTTACTACTAAAACAATCTACCTGACAAATAAATTACATTTAAATGTCTCCTCCTGAAGGTCTTCTACTCAGGTGCTGGACACAAGTGCATCTATTGGAGAGGCCCAAGCTGAGGATTCAGGCACCTCCTCAGATGAATACACACAAGGACAGTTTGTCATAATCAAATATGAGGGAAAGCCATATGTGGGGCAGATTGTTACCATTAATAAGGAGGGGCTAGAGATAAACTGCATGAATCAACTTGGAAAAATGAAAAATGGTTTTGTCTGGCCAAAGGGGCGAGACTGCATTTTCTACAAAGAGCAGGAAGTTGTCTGTGGCATAGCAGAACCGCAACAGGGCAAACGGTTTGCTACCCTCACCAAATGTGACTGGCTGATGTACAATACAGTCTAAATGTCTATACCCTCACCAAATGTGACTGGCTGATGTACAATGCAGTCTAAATGTCTATTCTAATCTAATCTAATACTTTTGTACTTTCACTCACTGGACTGGACAATGAGGTAAAACAGCGCCCCCTAGTGGTAGGAATTTTGCATATATATTATGTCTTATTAGACTACTAATGTAAAGTAGTAAAACTGAGCCTAGTTGCTTCTGTTGGGCTTATTTATTTGGCAAAATATGGCAACAGACAATTCCATGTCACTTCCTTACTTGGGAGGAAGTGAAAAGATGTTTTTGAAGCAGCAAAATGCAATGGCAGCCTCCATAGAGAGAGCCAGGAATAAGGAATCTCCTTTTTTAAGGGAAGACCATTAGATGCCAAGAGATATTGCAGAGTCATGATGCTGGAACAGCAGAAGTTTAAGTTCATTTATTTATCTGTTTTCTTTGAAAAATGAATAAAAGTTTGAATTAAAAAAGAGTCTTGTTGTATTTTTAGAATAGAATAAATAAATAGACTTACATCACATAGTTGTTATTGACTCTGTCCTACAGGCTGTAACTTAATCCTTGCTTGTGAACAATGTTGCCAAGACAAATGTTGGGCAATGTTACTTTATATTGGCAATATATTACTATTACATATCTTATTGCTTTTTAATGTAATATTATATTTCGTTTCGTACTACTGTCTGAGCGAGAGTAATATAAGACAATGGCCTATTGATATGAAAATAGCTCGTTCCTTTATTAAATCGCCCTAGTGCGACACAAAAGGTTGTCGAGGTGTTAATTTGTGGGGAGTTTTGCATAAAAGCATGTGTGTGCGCGTGTGAAAAGCGTGACACGGTTCCAAAAAGGTTCGGGACGGCGTCTACCCACGTCTCATGACCAATGCAACACTGCCTGTAGGAGAAGCATTGACACCTTACTATGTAACGAAAAATGATCAGAATAAGAATAGATGTTCCATACCATATAAGATGCTTTGGGTAGCCTACTAGCTGTGTGACACACTGTGCGCAGTGGTTCCCACTCCACCCACAGTACGTGTCTGTCTGTGCGGGGAAGTGTCCAACGACAAACTTACTTGCCTTCTTGTGTTTTATTTGTTCAACTTCTTATGAAATTAAAGAAGAAAATAAACTGACATAGGCTTACTTGTAGCCTACTCATGATGTTACTGTTTATAGAGATGCAATTAATGGCTCTTTGAAGTGAGCCATGCAGAGCCATGGATCTGGCTCACTTAAAAGAGCCGTTCAAAAGACATGGCACATTTGGCTCTTTTGGCTCATTGCATATTTATATATTTAAGCATTCGTTGAAACATGAATCCACAAGGTGGCACGGTCTAGCACCACATTCCTCTGCTGACAGTTGAGATCACAATTTTGTATTTACCCTTTTTATAAAACATGTGTGTATTAAGCTACCTTAATGTTATTCATGCAACACCTAACAAGCAGGCAAGCAGGCTCCTCCCTAGCGGCGTATATAGCCAGGATTTACCAACTGGCTAGGCCTGGCACAATGTGGGTGGGCATGTGAGCAAATAAATAAATATTTAAATGTTGGCTATTTTAAAATAGCCAACATTTAAATATTTACATGGACATAATACAGTCATTCACTTCAAAGAGCCGTTCAAAAGATTCGTTCGCGAACGTCGCATCAAAAGAGAGAGAGAGAGAGAGAGAGAGAGAGAGAGAGAGAGAGAGAGGGGGGGAGAGGGAGAGAGAGAGAGAGAGAGAGAGAGAGAGAGAGAGAGAGACAGAAAGTGAGAGTGAGTGTCTGCTATTGTCTGCGGTGGATTCTATAACTTTGAAGTCATAATTGGACCATTAGGTTTTTTTGTAACATAATTGTTTGTTTGTTTTACTCAGTCCTCAGCCTACTGAAGCCCATTATAACAAACTTTGAGTGCTTTGTGCAGATGCAGCCACGCAGCCCACGCTCCCCCAATAAAACAAGACGTTAACCACCATATAATAAAATAAAATAAAACTCAGATAAGACAAAAAACATGGACTGTCTTTATAGGCTTCGGTTTCCTTCAAATAGTGCATTTAATCAGTGGTGAAAAACAAAAAAGTACATTTTGTCCCAAAGTAAGTGTCCAGTATAGGCTAACTTATGTACAAATCGTTTGTTATAGGCCTAAATAAAAGTCCGTAGATTCAAACAGCCTAAAATAGGCTTAATCATTTATATCTGCAAAGTGACTAGGCCTAGTAAAGTTTTCAAATAGTTGTAGGGAGTTGAAGTAGAATATTTAGCTCCGAGATGTAGTGGAGTAGAAGTAAAAGTATCGGGACCCCTTTGAAGACGTTTTCCTCTATTGCGGCCTGGTCAGCTGTGTGTGTTGTCCAGTGCCAGATGGTTCTGCTGAAAAGGCTCTATAGTGCAATAAGTGCATGCAGTTATTATAATTCCAAGACAAAGCATGGTCACTTATGTCTGTCTGGTGTCTGCACTGTGTCTGCACAAGTTTTTAAACCACCGCCCACGCGACTCCCTTGGGTAATCTCCACTCCTTTGATGTCTAAATTGGCCAATAGGTACAGGCGTGTAGCTTAATAGGCCATCGTCAATTCTTTGTTTGATGATTCCCAGCTGGTTAACAAGTTGGAGATGCGCTATCCGTGATGGATGTATAGGCTACAGACAGATCAGACCTGATATTGGTAGGCCTGTTCCCACCGGGATTGGTCGCCAAACAGCGAAAAATAGCCGATCCACAAGCACAGATTTACACAACAGATCTGCTATTTTCGGTGAGCTGCCTATAACGCTTTGATTAAATAAGATCTGATTAAATAAGCCATGTCACGGGGACCCTTATATTGTGATTTGGCAGAGCCTAAGAAGGCATATTATGGACCTAGGCCTACTCTATGTATTTTATTCATTTCTCCTAATAATTAACAAATGAAGCACTGGTGGGCATTACAGCTACAGATGTAATTTGTTGGGTGTAGCCTAATAAATAAAGAAAAAGAAAAAAAGACGGACACCAGTGAATGCACCGCATCATGGCGTGTCGTCATTTCATTTTAATATTTTATTTTTTACTAAGCCTGTAGCTTTGGACACTATGAACAACAAATGTACTTGACGTTAATGGAGTGAACAATAAGTTAATAAGTGTTTAGAGAGATCAGCAGCTGCCAGCTGCAGGAAAGATGACACACAAATTATTTAGCCGACATTTGGAGAGAGATTTACCGACGCTAGAAAAATGTCCTCATGGATAATACTATAATTTTGCCAAGGTATTAAACAAATGCTAAGTTAACTGAAGGTCAATAGTTGATGCTTAGCTAAACACATTTGTTTTATTTCGCTGTTTTAATATGTAAATGTTATGATGAAAAAAAAAAAAGAAAACATGTCCAGCTCTGTGCATGGCTCAGGCCGAGAGGGAATGTACAGTATTTAATATATAGGCTATATATTGGGCTTGTCATTCATTAATGCATTAAATAATGATTGCCCAGGACTCAGGAGCCATTTGATCTCGAGAAGTATAAGCCTAGTTGGGAATATATTTGCTTCCCTGAAATTAAACAAACTGTTTCACACGTGCGTGCGTGCATGCGTGGGTGCGGGAGAGTGCAAAAGCACTGCTCCAGACGCTCCATCGATCCAGCTCTCCAATGGAACTACAGGTAAGCGTTTGAAGCCACACGAATAATAATTCACCGACGCTGGCAAAAAAAAACTGCCTCCGTCGGTTTTTTTTTCCGGCCGTCATTTAATTTTCCGACAGCCAGTAAAAATATTGACGGTCGTTTTATTGACCGACGGTCGGTAGAATAAACGGCCGTCACTGACGCGCCATTGACCTGTCACTGCCGCGTCAGTGTCGGTAGTGGATCTCGCCCCTGCTGTACATTTGAAACTTGGAGATACAAGGTTTCTGCCCGACAGTAGTGGCGTTTCCATAAACTTATTCGAATTAGGGAAGCGAATTATCAGAAATACGCATTAAGACAAAGCGAATTTAGCATGTTTCCATTTGCGGGTGTCATTCGAATTAGCGACGGTCGCAAGAGTTGATCGGGCTGATTTTTTTGAACCTGAGCACTGCACCGTCTGCACGTCTGACTGCTGTGACTCGGTCGCTGTCTAGTAGTGGGAAGAAGGGATTATCAGTCATCATCATGGCCCCAAATAACTTTTAAATATATTACAATTGGCGACGAGTCTAGCTATGGGTTCACCGGGAAAACCGCGATCGCGTCGCTGCACAGTGCAAGTTTCAGCGTCCTCTGGAAGGCCAGGTGGCCGATCTGCAAGCTCACAACGCGGCGCGGAGACGTGGATGCGAGCTGCTGTGCCTGTGAGCTTGTAGTGTGGGCACTTCAGGCACGCAACACCATGGGATGAGGAAGGGTTCGCTCGCCACCGATGGCTTGAGGTGAAAACGGGAGGAATTTACCAACACGTTCTCATCCCTACCGCGTATCACGCAAGACGCCCCGTCAAGTTGCCTCACTGCGTCTTGTCTAAACTTCAAAGGAATCACCGCGTCTTGTCTAAACGTCAAAGGACATGCCCAAAGGCCTCCATTTCAGACGCTTTAAGTCATGCTCTCCGCCTCCCACTCTTTCAGTCGCCTAGCGAGGTAACCATGGCAACGCGTCAACGGAGCGCTTGGAGCGCTTCATTTTCAGAACCGGGATGCTGTTTTGATCATGTATCAAAACAGCATCCCGGTTCTGCAACTGAGAGCTCCATTGTCAGAACCGGGATGCTGTTTTGATCGTGTTTTAAATGCACCAGATCACACACCATGAACCACCCACAGAATCCTGTAATTTTTCTGTGCATTTCAATACTAGATTTGTAATTTTTCGATGGCTAGATGGCTTAGAAAGGACAACGTTTATATTCTTTCCAAATATAAAATCAAGGTAGGTTGCAGGAACACACTTCCTAATGAGTCACAGAGAATGACGTTTGGTAGGCCAATCAGAGGTGGGTAAGGGCGGGTCTTCTCGGGAAGGTCGTGTTTTTGATTGGCTAATAGTGCCTGTCAGCATTGCTTTCACACAACACTGTGTGTGAGGATGAGGCTTTGTTTGTTTACAGTTTACACATGCATGCATGCATGCAGTGCCTGGCTGGTAGGAAGCTCACGGAGAGCCACGGATAACGTTTTGTCTTCTATTGCAAAGTCCATTCAGGTAAGAGTAAATACATTGTTAAATCCATCACTAATGTTAGGATGTGGTAGCCAATTGGGATGCGTGTGTTTGTTTCACTGTTTGATTGTCTGCTTTCTTGGGACATTTAATGCTAATGCTGTTGCTAAGCTGATTTAAACAACTACAAGCTAAAACAGGGGTCTTCAACGTTTTCAGGCCAGGGACCCCTTAGCTGAGAGAGAGATGAAGCAGGGACCCCTTAGCTGAGAGAGAGATGAAGCAGGGACCCCTTATGTGAGAGAGAGATGAATCAGGGACCCCTTAGTTGAGAGAGAGATGAAGCAGGGACCCCTTAGTTGAGAGAGAGATGAAGCAAGGACCACTTAGCTGAGAGAAAGATGAAGCAGGGACCCCTTAGCTGAGAGAGATAAAGCAGGGACCCCTTAGCTGAGACAGAGATGAAGCAGGGACCCCCTAGCTGAGAGAGATAAAGCAAGGACCCCTTGAGATGAAGCAGGGATCCCTTAGCTGAGAGATAAAGCAGGGACCCCTTAGCTGAGAGAGATGAAGCAGGGACCCCCCACTACACCAAGCCTATTTGCCAAAAATAGCAGATCTACAAGCTCTCAACATGGGAGGCGTTGAGAGCTTGTAGATCTGCAATTTTTATCTTAAGTTCCCCTCAAAATAGGGATTGAACCCCCAAGTTGTTAATTATCCTATCACACAAAGATTTGGCGCCCCCCCCCCCCCCCCCCCCCCCAGGGCCCCTATAGTAACTCTGAGGACCCCCTGATGAAGACCCCTGCTTTATAGCCTATGCCCCCCCCCCCCCCCCCCCCCACATCCTTATTGATAGGACAGTAGACTGACAGGAAATGCAGATATACAGTACATAGCAATGCATATATAATAATAGTAGACATATAAGCTGCCGTGCTGCGAGTTTGTAGATGTGCTAATTTTGAAGATCCTTGAGCAACATGGTTAGAGTGCATATGCTATGGAATAAACTAGTTTATTGTCCTGCACGGACGTGCAGGACACACTACCCTGACACCAAGTGACCAACTGGCCCACTATGAGCCTGTAGACATCTATTTTTTGAGTATGACGCGTGTAGATCTGCTTTCTTGGACATTTCTGTAGTCAATCAATTACCTGGTTATTACATCTATTATGATATGTAAATGCAACCCAATCATATTCTGATTGGGTTGCATATGATGATTTTTTTAACCTAGTGTTCAGGTGTATGGCTCTTAAATTTAAATTTATGTAATTGAATTCTATTGGTTCATTAACTAATTGATTGTTGACACCCACCATGGAATATGACCTATTTATAGGCTCCAATGCCACTCACTTGTAACTTGAGAAAGCCCTGTTGGGCGAAACGTTGTCGGTTGAAATTAAAAAACGTGAGAGCATTATACGTGTGCGGACATTATCCTTTATTCATTGTTTCCTGGATCCAGCACCGTATACACATTTTGGGGATGTGCATATGCTATTCCTTTGTTCTGTGTGTGTATTCTCCTCAGAATAGGGATGCGAGGGTTCATGTTGTTAATCTGAAAGAATGATCATTTCACACAAAAAGTGCTGCGAGCTTGTTGATCTGCTGTTTTTGAAGAAAAGAAATTAGTGCAAGTTTTAATCTCTTTTAAAAGCGAACATTTGTGACACAACTCCCTGCACTCTCTAACACTGAGAGTGCACAAATGGAACCAAATGGATTTGGTTCCATTTGTACTTTGTCAAAGTTAAGGGGAGACCTTCAAATTTGTCGTACTGGTCGGGCCAGCGGTTAACAGCAGCAGACTCTTGTAGTTCTGGTGTGAACAGTTTTTGCACTTTTAGTAAAAATGTTTAGTCTAAACTCAATTCCACTCTCATATATTCATATAGGTTGATGGAGGATGGGATTCCGTCATCTTATGAGGACCTAACTGGAGCATAGCTGGTACAACCTGCAGGGAGCCTCTGCTAAGACACTGCGAATATACACCCAAGCCCTGGTCTTCTCTGCAGCGGATTACTGTGCCCCAGTCTGGAGCAGAACCCCCGTGCATGGCAAGGTTGATGTGGCTATCAACAGTGCCCTCCGTATCATAACTGGATGCCCGAAGCCTAGCCTACCCCAGTGTCCCTCTTGCCATTCGTCATGGGAATAGCCACGGCCGGCTGCCTCCCACGTCCTGAGATGCTGGCATGGCTATATGCGACACCGATGAAATGAAACTAGCTTTTACTTTTTCCTCCACGTCGCTGACTCCAGTTGCAGGAGCGCGTTGTGCAGAGCTTTGTTCAAAATAGCTGAGGAACACACTGGAACAATGTTGACGGACATCTTTTCCTATGTTGGATTGGATTAATACCCTTGGTGTCAATGCGTTGGAAACGTGGAGGTTTTACCTGCCTTTTTTGCTTTGATGCCGCCTTTTGTGGACCTGCTTTTACCTGCGGCTATGTGGACCATAACACCATGTACATACATACATACTGCTGCTAAGTGGACCTAATCTCATACATACATACATACATGAACTTTACACTTTGAATACGGTACATCATCATTGGCAGGATCTGCTGGTAGGGCTCTGGGTGGCATAATAGCAAAAAAACAAACAGCTGGGTGATCTGGGATATGCTGCTTACTCCAACTATTTCACACGTGTGTTTGCCCTGTCATGGACTATTATGGCAGGTGTATGGGGCTCAAACACAAATATGAAAAGGGCAAATGGTCCAAAATAGAGCGATACAGTATTTCCTAGGTGTGCATACATTTGCCCAGGTATTGGCAATAACAGGAGATATGGGATGGGAACCGTGTGAAGTAAGGTGGAAGGGCAGCATGGTAGCCTATTGGAATAGATTAATCAGAATGCCAGAAAATAGAGTTGCCAAGAAAATATTTATTTGGGATGTATCAATAAAAGGTGCATGGGCATTGGGCAAGTACTGTGGATGAGATGCCCCTGCACCTTGAAACTGGTAGATACAGAGGAGTAGTGGAGGAAGAGGGGGTTTGTATTTATTGTGACATAAATGATATTGAGAATGAGTTCCACTTTATGTTCTACTGCCCTTTGTATCATGAGCTACGTCAAAGACTGTTTAATAAGTGTAAAAACCTAGATTTGATATGGTTAAGTGACGCAGAGAGACTTTGTTGGATTTTTGAACACAAGATATTTGCACTGGCAGAATATTTAGAGAAAGCATGGGACAAACAGACAAAGAAAACATATATGTAAGGTATATTTATTTTGTTTTGTCATTTTCTTTTCTTTTCTTTATAATATTATTGTTGTGCACTGTGTGCAGTTTCCAATAATGGAATGTGGTATTGTTTATTCATGTTTGGTGTCTTATAAGCTCGCAAGGGATGGGTCTTTTCGAAGTATACCATGACACGAAAAAAATAAATAATAATAACCGGTTATGCTTAACGGTTACACGGTTAATTTTCATAATATGATCGCATTGTCCTGGTCCTGGATACTGATGATAGCCAAAGATATTATTATGCCAAGGTACTATATTAGTGTTGTGTTGGTGGTGAAGGTTTTCCATGAGGTGATTTATATAACCAGAATACACTGTGCCCGTTTGTCTTCTCATTCTGTATGCCCATGGCAAAGAGCATTTTTACTAAAATGTCCACCTGCTGGACAGGTTATTCAATGATTGGAATTGATTAATTCAGAATCAAGCATTCAACTAAGCTGTGAGTTAGATGATGAACATGTTTCCCCTCTCTCTGCCCTGTTTTTTTCCTGAAAATAAGTACACCTGTAGAATGTGACCACAATGATTTTGATTCACAGAACAAAAAAATTGTAATACAATCATGAAATCATGTTTTCATTCCCACTTCAGTTCTAGGACACTTCGTAGCAACACCAGTGCATATTACCAGTACACAGGATGCCAAAACATGTAATGTGTGATGTATATGTGCCAAGAACAATAAATTCCAGGAATATGTATCATGTCTTTGTGTTTATTGATAATGAAATATAGCTATGTATTCAAGCAAATTGTGCTGTTACAGTATGTCATACATACGTACATGTTAGTACAGTAGGTGTATAATCCAGCTATATTTGCAGACTAAGGTGCTCTACACACGGCAGGCGGTTGCCGTCGGGGCTGCCGCTAGGATCAGCGGTGGCCGCACCGCGGTGAGACACAAACACACTCGTTCAGTGATTAAACGCCGCGCGGTATTTCACAAAGATGAACACAATCCATCTCTCACCGTCCGCGTACGCATGCACAAACGAGCACGCTCGCGGGGGATTTAAACTTCGCTGCGCGGCTGAAAAAGCCGCCCGCCTCCCGTTGAAAATGAATTACTAGCAGGCGGTGACCGCGTACCGTCTGGAATCCCCTTTGATGTGCTTTACAGTAACAAGGACAGAGATCACCAGGCAGGGAGTTTCACTGCCAACAGCAAATACCTGGTTGTGATACTGTAGTGTTATATTGTAGTAATAGTGTGTTATTACTGTCATATTACATAGTGATACAACCTTTCTGACATGATATGATATAGTACTATTGTCAGTTTGGTTTTCATCATAGCTTTCCATCAACTGGACTATACTGTATACGAGGCAGATATGTGTACAGCAGGGTTCCCCAATTAGTTTTCCCCAAGGGCCGAATTATGTCTAGGATACCAAGCCGAGGGCCACAACATTGCAGGGGGTGACGGTGGTGTTCCCACTACTCCAGCGACAGTTTTCGTCGTTGTCAGGTGAAAATCTTGAATGTCTAAAACTGTTCGTTTTGAATTTATCATATTAAAAATGATTTAAACTAGTGAAAACAGCCGATCTACAAGCACACAACGCTTCGCGTTGCGAGGCGGCGTTGTGTGCTTGTAGATCTGCTGTTTTCACTACTTTTGTGCGACGGCCTTGTATGATTTACGAAAGAACGTACAAATTTGGAGATACGAGATTTCCACCCGACAACGACGATATACTAGCTTTGTTGCTGCTCTTATACCACCATTATTACTGGGGTTGGTGTGGGCCAGACAGTAGCCCCCCGCGGGCTGCAAATGGCCCGCGGGCCGCCTATTGGGGAACCCTGGTGTACAGTATCAGATGTATGAACAGTTACAGATTAGTATGGGTCAAGTTGGACCCCCCTAAAGGAACTTAGTCCGTAAAGAGTCCCTGGAATCACCACTTCCTGAAAAGAACCAATCCACACAAGCTCAAAATGAGTAGCATCAGCAACCCGTAGTGATCTTGTAGATCGTCTATATTACAGTAGGTGCCACCGTACAAGGAATGCCTCTTGGTGAGGCCTACACTATGATCAATATCTGACTTTTATCAGAGTGGCAAACCCATTCTGTTAGAGTGGTCTGACGTCACAGTAACCCTAACCCTAAATCTAACCCTAAACTTAACCCTAACCCTAACCTAGAGCAGCAGTGTTTCTCAAAGTGGATTCCAGGGACACTGTGGGTTCCTTTAGGGGGGTCCAAATTGACCCATACTAATCTGTAACTCTGACAGTGTACAAATGGAACCCAAATGGACTCGTTAGGGTTCATTTGGCTCATTTGTACACTGTCAGAGTTAAGAGGAGACCTTGAACTTTGAAGGTTTGAGAAACCTAAACCCTGAAATCTACAGTGTTGTTAGCTATAAGCTGTCGCACAGTGCATCTACAGCATGTGGTACCTCTTGCCCCTCCAGTGCTTTACCCTGGGTTGGCTCCCATATTAAATTTTCTTGCCTCTAGTTCTTGGTGCTTGCCGCAGCTTGAGCAGTCCAGGGCCTGGCTACCAGGGCTCCAGAAGCAAGACAGTTCAGTTGCCTGCTTAAGTTAACTGCTGTTTCACTGCTGACAGATGCTGTTGATTTAACATCTTTCTAACTGTTCATACATCTGATACTGTACACCAGGGTTCCCCAATAGGCGGCCCGCGAGCCATTTGCAGCCCGCGGGGGGCTACTGTCTGGCCCACACCAACCCCAGTAATAATGGTGGTATAAGAGCAGCAACAAAGCTAGTATATCGTCGTTGTCGGGTGGAAATCTCGTATCTCCAAATTTGTACGTTCTTTCGTAAATCATACAAGGCCGTCGCACAAAAGTAGTGAAAACAGCAGATCTACAAGCACACAACGCCTCGCAACGCGAAGCGTTGTGTGCTTGTAGATCGGCTGTTTTCACTAGTTTAAATCATTTTTAATATGATAAATTCAAAACGAACAGTTTTAGACATTCAAGATTTTCACCTGACAACGACGAAAACTGTCGCTGGAGTAGTGGGAACACCACCGTCACCCCCTGCAATGTTGTGGCCCTCGGCTTGGTATCCTAGACATAATTCGGCCCTTGGGGAAAACTAATTGGGGAACCCTGCTGTACACATATCTGCCTCATATACAGTATAGTCCAGTTGATGGAAAGCTATGATGAAAACCAAACTGACAATAGTACTATATCATATCATGTCAGAAAGGTTGTATCACTATGTAATATGACAGTAATAACACACTATTACTACAATATAACACTACAGTATCACAACCAGGTATTTGCTGTTGGCAGTGAAACTCCCTGCCTGGTGATCTCTGTCCTTGTTACTGTAAAGCACATTTAGTCTGCAAATATAGCTGGATTATACACCTACTGTACTAACATGTACGTATGTATGACATACTGTAACAGCACAATTTGCTTGAATACATAGCTATATTTCATTATCAATAAACACAAAGACATGATACATATTCCTGGAATTTATTGTTCTTGGCACATATACATCACACATTACATGTTTTGGCATCCTGTGTACTGGTAATATGCACTGGTGTTGCTACGAAGTGTCCTAGAACTGAAGTGGGAATGAAAACATGATTTCATGATTGTATTACAATTTTTTTTTCTGTGAATCAGAATCATTGTGGTCACATTCTACAGGTGTACTTATTTTCAGGAAAAAAACAGGGCAGAGAGAGGGGAAACATGTTCATCATCTAACTCACAGCTTAGTTGAATGCTTGATTCTGAATTAATCAATTCCAATCATTGAATAACCTGTCCAGCAGGTGGACATTTTAGTAAAAATGCTCTTTGCCATGGGCATACAGAATGAGAAGACAAACGGGCACAGTGTATTCTGGTTATATAAATCACCTCATGGAAAACCTTCACCACCAACACAACACTAATATAGTACCTTGGCATAATAATATCTTTGGCTATCATCAGTATCCAGGACCAGGACAATGCGATCATATTATTATGAAAATTAACCGTGTAACCGTTAAGCATAACCGGTTATTATTATTTATTTTTTTCGTGTCATGGTATACTTCGAAAAGACCCATCCCTTGCGAGCTTATAAGACACCAAACATGAATAAACAATACCACATTCCATTATTGGAAACTGCACACAGTGCACAACAATAATATTATAAAGAAAAGAAAAGAAAATGACAAAACAAAATAAATATACCTTACATATATGTTTTCTTTGTCTGTTTGTCCCATGCTTTCTCTAAATATTCTGCCAGTGCAAATATCTTGTGTTCAAAAATCCAACAAAGTCTCTCTGCGTCACTTAACCATATCAAATCTAGGTTTTTACACTTATTAAACAGTCTTTGACGTAGCTCATGATACAAAGGGCAGTAGAACATAAAGTGGAACTCATTCTCAATATCATTTATGTCACAATAAATACAAACCCCCTCTTCCTCCACTACTCCTCTGTATCTACCAGTTTCAAGGTGCAGGGGCATCTCATCCACAGTACTTGCCCAATGCCCATGCACCTTTTATTGATACATCCCAAATAAATATTTTCTTGGCAACTCTATTTTCTGGCATTCTGATTAATCTATTCCAATAGGCTACCATGCTGCCCTTCCACCTTACTTCACACGGTTCCCATCCCATATCTCCTGTTATTGCCAATACCTGGGCAAATGTATGCACACCTAGGAAATACTGTATCGCTCTATTTTGGACCATTTGCCCTTTTCATATTTGTGTTTGAGCCCCATACACCTGCCATAATAGTCCATGACAGGGCAAACACACGTGTGAAATAGTTTGGAGTAAGCAGCATATCCCAGATCACCCAGCTGTTTGTTTTTTTGCTATTATGCCACCCAGAGCCCTACCAGCAGATCCTGCCAATGATGATGTACCGTATTCAAAGTGTAAAGTTCATGTATGTATGTATGTATGAGATTAGGTCCACTTAGCAGCAGTATGTATGTATGTACATGGTGTTATGGTCCACATAGCCGCAGGTAAAAGCAGGTCCACAAAAGGCGGCATCAAAGCAAAAAAGGCAGGTAAAACCTCCACGTTTCCAACGCATTGACACCAAGGGTATTAATCCAATCCAACATAGGAAAAGATGTCCGTCAACATTGTTCCAGTGTGTTCCTCAGCTATTTTGAACAAAGCTCTGCACAACGCGCTCCTGCAACTGGAGTCAGCGACGTGGAGGAAAAAGAAAAAGCTAGTTTCATTTCATCTGTGTCGCATATAGCCATGCCAGCATCTCAGGACGTGGGAGGCAGCCGGCCGTGGCTATTCCCATGACGAATGGCAAGAGGGACACTGGGGTAGGCTAGGCTTCGGGCATCCAGTTATGATACGGAGGGCACTGTTGATAGCCACATCAACCTTGCCATGCACGGGGGTTCTGCTCCAGACTGGGGCACAGTAATCCGCTGCAGAGAAGACCAGGGCTTGGGTGTATATTCGCAGTGTCTTAGCAGAGGCTCCCTGCAGGTTGTACCAGCTATGCTCCAGTTAGGTCCTCATAAGATGACGGAATCCCATCCTCCATCAACCTATATGAATATATGAGAGTGGAATTGAGTTTAGACTAAACATTTTTACTAAAAGTGCAAAAACTGTTCACACCAGAACTACAAGAGTCTGCTGCTGTTAACCGCTGGCCCGACCAGTACGACAAATTTGAAGGTCTCCCCTTAACTTTGACAAAGTACAAATGGAACCAAATCCATTTGGTTCCATTTGTGCACTCTCAGTGTTAGAGAGTGCAGGGAGTTGTGTTACAAATGTTCGCTTTTAAAAGAGATTAAAACTTGCACTAATTTCTTTTCTTCAAAAACAGCAGATCAACAAGCTCGCAGCACTTTTTGTGTGAAATGATCATTCTTTCAGATTAACAACATGAACCCTCGCATCCCTATTCTGAGGAGAATACACACACAGAACAAAGGAATAGCATATGCACATCCCCAAAATGTGTATACGGTGCTGGATCCAGGAAACAATGAATAAAGGATAATGTCCGCACACGTATAATGCTCTCCCGTTTTTTAATTTCAACCAACAACGTTTCGCCCAACAGGGCTTTCTCAAGTTACAAGTGAGTGGCATTGGAGCCTATAAATAGGTCATATTCCATGGTGGGTGTCAACAATCAATTAGTTAATGAACCAATAGAATTCAATTACATAAATTTAAATTTAAGAGCCATACACCTGAACACTAGGTTAAAAAATCATCATATGCAACCCAATCAGAATATGATTGGGTTGCATTTACATATCACAAAGCATGAACATGTTACATACAAAGAGATACATATAATTCTAGGTTATATCTTTAATACAACACACACACACACACACACACACACACACACACACACACACACACACACACACACACACACACACACACACACAGTTTAGATTAATTCCTATGGAGTGTGCTATATTGTATAGTCACTATAAAAAGTTAATAGATGTAATAACCAGGTAATTGATTGACTACAGAAATGTCCAAGAAAGCAGATCTACACGCGTCATACTCAAAAAATAGATGTCTACAGGCTCATAGTGGGCCAGTTGGTCACTTGGTGTCAGGGTAGTGTGTCCTGCACGTCTGTGCAGGACAATAAACTAGTTTATTCCATAGCATATGCACTCTAACCATGTTGCTCAAGGATCTTCAAAATTAGCACATCTACAAACTCGCAGCACGGCAGCTTATATATCTACTATTATTATATATGCATTGCTATGTACTGTATATCTGCATTTCCTGTCAGTCTACTGTCCTATCAATAAGGATGTGGGGGGGGGGCATAGGCTATAAAGCAGGGGTCTTCATCAGGGGGTCCTCAGAGTTACTATAGGGGCCCTGGGGGGGGGGGGGGGGGGGGGGGGTCGCCAAATCTTTGTGTGATAGGATAATTAACAACTTGGGGGTTCAATCCCTATTTTGAGGGGAACTTAAGACAAAAATTGCAGATCTACAAGCTCTCAACGCCTCCCATGTTGAGAGCTTGTAGATCTGCTATTGTTGGCAAATAGGCTTGGTGTAGTGGGGGGTCCCTGCTTCATCTCTCTCAGCTAAGGGGTCCCTGCTTTATCTCTCAGCTAAGGGATCCCTGCTTCATCTCAAGGGGTCCTTGCTTTATCTATCTCAGCTAGGGGGTCCCTGCTTCATCTCTGTCTCAGCTAAGGGGTCCCTGCTTTATCTCTCTCAGCTAAGGGGTCCCTGCTTCATCTTTCTCTCAGCTAAGTGGTCCTTGCTTCATCTCTCTCTCAACTAAGGGGTCCCTGCTTCATCTCTCTCTCAACTAAGGGGTCCCTGATTCATCTCTCTCTCACATAAGGGGTCCCTGCTTCATCTCTCTCTCAGCTAAGGGGTCCCTGCTTCATCTCTCTCTCAGCTAAGGGGTCCCTGGCCTGAAAACGTTGAAGACCCCTGTTTTAGCTTGTAGTTGTTTAAATCAGCTTAGCAACAGCATTAGCATTAAATGTCCCAAGAAAGCAGACAATCAAACAGTGAAACAAACACACGCATCCCAATTGGCTACCACATCCTAACATTAGTGATGGATTTAACAATGTATTTACTCTTACCTGAATGGACTTTGCAATAGAAGACAAAACGTTATCCGTGGCTCTCCGTGAGCTTCCTACCAGCCAGGCACTGCATGCATGCGTGCACGTGCATGTGTAAACTGTAAACAAACAAAGCCTCATCCTCACACACAGTGTTGTGTGAAAGCAATGCTGACAGGCACTATTAGCCAATCAAAAACACGACCTTCCCGAGAAGACCCGCCCTTACCCACCTCTGATTGGCCTACCAAACGTCATTCTCTGTGACTCATTAGGAAGTGTGTTCCTGCAACCTACCTTGATTTTATATTTGGAAAGAATATAAACGTTGTCCTTTCTAAGCCATCTAGCCATCGAAAAATTACAAATCTAGTATTGAAATGCACAGAAAAATTACAGGATTCTGTGGGTGGTTCATGGTGTGTGATCTGGTGCATTTAAAACACGATCAAAACAGCATCCCGGTTCTGACAATGGAGCTCTCCGTTGCAGAACCGGGATGCTGGTTTGATACACGTGTGTAACAGCATCCCGGTTCTGACAATGGTGCGCTAGGGAGCGCTCCATTGACGCGTTGCCATGGTAACCTCACTAGCACGACTGAAAGAGTGGGCGGAGAGCCAACAGCCACTGCTGCTTGAATGAACGCAAGGAGCCCATTCCTCCTGCTTCTTGAATGAACGCCACGGCTCATGAGCCGGTCTTGGAGCTTCTTGAATGAACGCCATGGGCATATGTGTCAGCACGTCAACCCTCTGACGAACAGGGTATGATAATGTGTTGAATTTACACACGGTCCGTGTCACTCCGTGTGTAACAAACAACAGGTTTGTTTTGTGGGCTAACGCTATGGACAAAGCGGCAGGGGAAATGGACCTAGAACGTCATAATCTATTCGCATTTATTGTCTGACCCGTTTCCATTCACTTAAGCGCATTTAGTTTATTCGATAAAGGCTCAAAATCCTCCTCCTCCAAGCAGATAACTTTTTTTGCGGATAATGAAAGTTTATTCGCATTTTGAAGTGTTTCCATAAAAACATTTTGCGAATAAGCCGTTAATGCGCAAAAAGTGGCTTTATGGAAACGCCACTAGTGACAATATTAATGTTATATTATCATGAATATCTAAGTGATTTGGGGGCTCACTTCCAGTATCCTCACGGCCCACAGCTTAAATAGCTGACAACAGACACGTCATACTATGTTTTATGTCATAAAAAACTAACTGTCATATTTTCTTAGGTTCTTCATGACAGCTTTTAAGGCGTGCGTGTGTGCGTGCTTGTGTTCTTTTCGCACATGACACACAATTCAGCAAGTTCACAGTCTATCTTTTTAATCAAACCGGGAGTGACGAGACAGTCATATCCATTTGCTGAAACTGGGGGGACTGTGACCCAGTCTGTCTCCTTCTGCTCTGAGATAACTGTGATGGAGAGAGAGGGTGAGAGAGAGAGAGAGGGAGAGAGAGAGAGAGAGAGAGAGAGAGAGAGAGAGAGAGAGAGAGAGAGAGAGAGAGATGTATATGTCACTGTAATTTGAGCAATAATAATGCAAGCTAACTTGTCTATACTATTTACTTTGTGCATTCACTGCATCAAACACTGAAATATAGGACCAAGGAACAGTCAATACAATCCATTACCGATAAAAGAAAAACAATGTGAAAGAATCTCTATGTTGTTTTTCCCCATTAAGGGACGAGGATGGGAAAAAAAACGCGCCCATGTTTGACATCAAAATGCCCCGTGGCCCAGTCACCAGGCACGGTACCATCACACACGGTAAACCTCATGCGGGTTACGGTGCCTCGAGGGTCCCCCCGGGGTCCCGGCGCTGTCACAAGGAATAGGTGGCAAGCTTTTAGGAGAGCGACGCTTGCTTTGAATGTGCTAAACAAAGAGGTTCCCTCGGGGTAAGGACACGTCTCCTGTTTACAGGTCACGCATGCCATCGGAGAACAGGCCGGCCTGCACCCCGCAACAACAGGAGACATGACAGCCATACGCTCCCTCTGCAGCCAGCTAATTGCGTGCAACGTGTCTGTAGAGGGATGCGTCGTGCACCCTCCACACTGCCGACTTGTTGATGCAAACGCGAGGAGACATGAGCACAGCATGTGCAAAGGGTATAGGGAGGCCAGAGTTAGCCGTAGATGGTTCACTGCAGTGGTGGAATGTAAGTAGGACTACTCAAAGTATATTTCTCTCATATTCAGTCATATTCTTTTAGTTTCATATTCGTTTTTTTCGTAAATTAATGTCCCACTTGATCACACTACAGCGTCATACAAAAGCATCAAAAGTAGCAGATCCACAAACTCGAAAAACTGCGCGTAGCAACCTGTTTTGAGCTTGTAGATTTACTACTTTTGAATTTGAATCCTGAAAAATAACAGTTTCGGACATCAGGTTTCCACCCGACAGAGACAACTACACATAAGTGTCCCTATTCAGGGCAGGTCACATTCAGCTGAAATAGTCAGTCTACGAGCTCACAAAATGAGTCGCAAGAGATTTGGTATCAAGGGGGGAAAAAAGCAATGGATCAAGTGACCATTGTCAATTAAATATCGTACAATTCTGAAATACTAGTTTTTAAATTTGAATGGATTTTTACAATATCAGAGCAATGGTAAAATAGTTATTTCCATTTGAAGCATTAAACACTGCTGTAACACAGCTCTAACGTCTCCTATACTTATGTGTGCAATTTAGTTTTGTATTGTGCGACTATAGTCTCATTAGGCTAGTCTATTATTATTGTGATATGGGTCATTCTGCATAACCAGTAAATGTACGTACTTCTTCCTTCTTCCTTCCTTCTTCTTCTTAGGTCTCTTCTTCCGCTACTGGTTTACTGTAAATTAATGACAATATAAAGCGGTAGGTTTTGTGCTGAGCAGGCACAGCAGAGCCGTTACAGCAGAAACACTAAGGAGGCCTCATGCAAGCAAGGACACGGCAGGGATGAGAAGGGAAGGGAAAGGAAAGGGAAGGAACTAGAGGGAACTCAGGGTCACCAGAACTGCTGGAGTAATGTAAAACAGTGTCAGCTCTGATCGTCATGCTAATAATGTAGTAGGTTGATCAAAAGAGAGATGGCCTACTTTCACTCTAATCCAGTCTAGCTACCATTTACCCTGAGGGAAGAAGAGAGGTGTTATGGAGATACTGTAGCTGTGGAGAGGAAGGATTCCCTGCCTGGTCACGAAGCGCTGCATTCAGTAAAAGACCAGGAGTGTGTCATCAATGATAGCATGAAGACAAAGACAGACGCAGGCATGCAGGCACGAAGGCACGAATAAGGCACACACGCACGCACGCACACACGCACGCACGCACGCACACACGCACGCAGGTTTTGATTTGTAAAGAAACAAACACTAAGCCGTTCATCCTTCTTAAGACAAATAGCAAAAATACGGTAGTCAATCTACAAGCTCCCAATAGCAGATGAACAAACTCGCTGTGAGCTTGTATGCACTATATTTTTTCAATTTGACCTCCAAAAATGTTAAGATGTTTGTTGACATGTTTTCCCCACATAGGGACGCCAGATGTAAATGTGGTTCACATGTGTTTTTAATTAAATTAGGATGATATATACTGTAAATATCAGTTCAGTTTACATTTTGAAAAAAGAATAATAATGAAGACTGACCAGAAGCAGGGATAAAACATGTGAGGTATCTAAAGCAGAGGCACGGATCCCCCCCAGCCCCCCCCAAAGTAAATCCAACCCTTGATGGTGGCATGAGGACAACAATGGTGGCAGAGGACAGGGCCACAGGGGGGACGCATTCATGTGCTCAGAGAATGGTGGTGATGGAAAGCCCTCAAATGCATCTGACAACAAAGTAAATATTGTATTGAAAGATAGGCGAAGGTGAATGCTCCTTCATTATTCATGATGACGGGGAGAGAAAACACTTTCTCCTGGTCTCAGCCTCGTCAGAGGGCTGGTCAAGGGACACCGGCTGTTTCTGTGTTATCGACGCTGTTGGGCAGAAACCTCTATGTCCGTTATGGACATTGTTAAAACAAAAGAAAGTGTAGTATATTATATTATATATTGGATTAAGGAGTCTTTGAGGTTTGACACAACACAAGCAGTTGAACAGATGAGACCAAAAGACCAGACTTTGTATAATAAGGAAAAGGGTTTAATACACAAAGTTGCATCAGTCAACTGTGGCGATCCTGCCCTCGAAGTGGAGTCGAAGGCAGGGGCCCCGTTTCTGTAGTCTACAGGGTTTTTATAGCACTAACATCAGTAGTGTCTATCTAGCTGCACATACTTGAGATATCTGTACATACATTCCCATAAATGTGTGTTGGTCTGTGTCTGTGTGCACGGGAGGTGTGTGTGTACATATGGGGGACACTACAAAAGAAAAGATAAAAGACCATTACTGCGTCAAAGGTAATCAATAAACTATACTATAAATATGGGGCTGTTAAGTATGACATCATTTTGTAGGCAGAGGAGAATTTCTGCCCCCAGTTTCCGTGAATCTTTTTACTATTTTTACTATTTACACATTTTTCTTCTCTTTGTTGTTGAAAGGAAAGTGTTAGAATTATACTTTAGTCGTTATCTTTGTCTCGGATCTGTTGAAAATAGCGAGGGACAGAAAATGCTCTGGGGGCAGATTCTCCTCTGCCTACAAAATGATGTCACGGCTTAAAACCCCCTATGTCAAACATTGGCCAAATTGTCAAATAATATAAGAAAATGAAAATAGCTGATCAACAACTCACAGCCTTGTGTTGCAAAGCTTGTAGATAAGCTATTTTCACAATATTTACCTGTGGTATTGAGTCACGCTAAATGTAATGCCTCAACAACTACAAGTGCTTGTCAAGGTGGAGGGCCCCCAGTTCAAATGTGATTATGTTGTGGGGCCGCGGCCAGAAACGGTTGAGGACCACTGCTCTAGAGTATCGTCCCACAGTTGTTTGGCCGTGATGCACAACCCAGTGGTTTTCATCAACACTGCGGTGAGGGGCCAGCAACTCTGCATTCAGGAGTTTCTATTATCACTGATCCTTAAGCTTGAGCTGCATGCAAGGCTACTCACTCCACTTCCATTTCAATTATGGCTCTCCTTTCAATACGGCCTTAACATCTTTTTACAATTTATACACACGCGCACACGCACACGCACACGCGCACGCACACACACACACACACACACACACACACACACACACACACACACACACACACACACACACACACACACACACACACACATGCCTATATGTTCTCGTCCTTGTGAGTAAATAGGGCTATGCGGGAATGTGATAAACTAATTATCATCCGTGCGTTCGTCATTGCCGTAGGTAACCAGCCGCAGGCAATGACAAATCTATGGATAATCACCCGGGCATTAGTCACTGCACAAGGTTGAATAACGAGGCCAACCCGATGAATTGCTGGGCCATCGTTTGTTTATCACGTTACGTTATACACACAGCATCATTTATTCATTAAGTCAATGAACAACATTCAACACTAAGTAAAAAAAACACTCAAAGAATTAACTTACTTTATGAACTGCTCTCGAATAAAATGTGAGTCGTGGGTTTCCCTGACAGAGAGGGCATGGGAATGGAATGGAGTGCTGTGAAAGGCAAGCCAGCCTTCCCATCACGCAGCCATTCTACGTAATATGAACCATCCGACATCACGGTTTCCCGCTCTGTTTAAGCACTGGCATCGTTTAGCATCCTTTAAGACAGTGGTCCTCAACCATTTTAGGCCGCGACCCCCAAAATAATCATATTTTAACTGGGGACCCCCCATCCTACGAGCACCTGGGGACCCCCCATCCTACGAGCACCAAGAGTGGAGGCATTACATTTTGTATAAAAAGGTTCTATTGTGAAAATAGACGATCTATACATGTAGATCGGCTATTTTCACAATTTCTGCCTCTAATATAACACTTTGGTCAATGTTTAATTTGCCATTTTTACACACACACACACACACACACACACACACACACACACACACACACACACACACACACACACACACACACACACACACACACACACACACACTTCTTGCTTTGGCTCTTTGATAGGTTGAAAATAATGACCTTTGTGTCATCACTTACAGTCTTCTGTATCTTCTATGCGACACATTGTGTCAAAATGCTTGTTAATTGCGAAGGATAGTGACAAGTGTATTTCCAGCTGTGATCTGGAAACCGAGGTGTAATGAAACGAGAAAAAAACTGGAGGAAAAAAACTGTAGGATCATAAAGAAATAGATATAAAATGGACCTTTTTCATGGCACACTTTGAGGTGCTTTTTCAAGGACTGGTTCACAGCATATGGAGCGTCACCATGGTGCATGGATAAGAATGTAGGCGGCCTTTTATTGCCACAATGAATGCACACATGAGGAGCAAAGAGATGAAGCTTGACATTATTGTTTTTTCTAAAAAAGGTTAAACAGAAAACACAAGAATTGCATCACAGTTAAACAACGTATAACATTGCACTTAACAATTAGGTACCTAACAAATTGTATGACTATTACTCAAATAGGGGCTAGCCTTACCATTACTGAGCTCAGGGTATAGGGTACTACTAAACAGAACTAATTTTACAATACACATCAAAGACATTCAACATGCTCTAATAGGTTGTACTGTAAGGCAAATAGGCAAGGTGACAACAAATTGTAGCCTTTTGGTCAGCATTTACTTATATCCAAACTATAAATAACCATTAAAGACCTAATGAAATGGCTTTTTTGAGCATTTTATTTTGAAGTTTCAGTCTGAAACGCAAGCTTGTCTGTTTCTGAACCAATCAGAAGGGACAGGGACACGGCCAGTGGGCCAGTATAGTGCGGGAAATTAAGTCTATTTTTTGGAAGAATCATTCGGTTTGTGATATAAGCACCAAATTTTGTACAAAGTTTCCTCTGGACCTACTTTTCCCAAAAAGCACGTTAGCCACTCAATTTATTTAAAAAAGGGTTGGGGTCCTGTTGACTTTCTATACAGTAAAATAATACAACAATAATTAATCTGTTTTAAGTAGCATGTGAGGGGTCAAACTAGGGTTTTTTCATGATCCTGAATCCAATGCAAGCATTTGTTTTGCACGAAAAACATTCCTTGGGCTAGAAACAGCCCCCACACTACTGTGAAAAGTGATGACTCATCACTAAACCATAGTTTCGTGGGGCCTTTTTTAGCCCAAGGAATGTTTTTTGTGCTAACGTGCTTTTTGGGAAAAGTAGGTCCAGAGGAAACTTTGTGCAAAATTTGGTGCTTGTATCACAAAATGTCCCGGGCTAGTAGTACAGAATGTCTGTTACCAACCTGTTGATGCATTTTGCATCATATGGGTCATCATGCTGCATCATATGATGCAAAATGCATCATCATTCATGCTGAGATACTAAAATATGTCAAAACACAGATTGAACACAAAAAATTACTCAGGATTGTGTTATCTTATCCCAAACAACAATAAAATAAGATCTGGTTGCCCCAGAGGTGAACTGGCCTATTAACACCTTCTAAGCCAAGGGGGGCCCCTTAATGTTAAAACCGTACTATATCGCACATCCCCCCAGGGACTCTCAGCCAGGCCGTCTATTCCCGGACTTTGTCTTTAAAACCGGAATAAAAGCTTTTGATCCGAAAATCGGCGATCGTCTAACCTTCCCTAGTCACCACTCGTGCACTGATGGCTCATGCAGACCGTGCATGAAGCAGAGGTGACGTCAGCGCCTCTCCTTCTCCAAGGCACCTTCCACCCATCCGTTTACTGTCTACACACTCGAGCTCCTCCTGCAGCCATGCTTGGGGCTATGCTAGCGAAACTTTTCAGTTCTGTTCTTCAGTCACACATGGACTATTTGCGGGGACATTTACGTGAAAGGATCGCGCACGCGAAACGCACGGGGACATCGACGATCGGCCAAAACCCCCATTCTATCCCAACGGAGATCGAGAAAATCATGGTGAGTTACTGGCCTGGGGGGAAAAAAAAAAGAAACTAGAAGAGAAAATTTCTAAGAAATTTTAAGTGTGCCTGCAGCTCGCTAAGTCTGTGCAACCTTGTGTAGCGGTTGGTGTTAGCATTAGCGTTATTTCATTTGACGCAACCCGCGTGTCTGTATGACAAACGGTTCACGAGATCAAGGGTCACTTCCTGTTTGGTGAGGGGCACTTCCTGTTTGGCGAAATAGGCCCCAATTAAGGTCATGGACGATTAATGAATTAAAGCTGCAAGCAGCGATGACCGGGCCCTCGCAGCTCTACCCACGTCACAAGGCCAGCAGCCAATCAGAAACCAAACAGGAAGTCAGCCATTTCGACTAATTAGTGGCGTTTTGGAGCATTTTTGGCCGTTATCACGGGTCGCACTTTAACGACAGTTTTTTGAGAAAAAATTGTTTTGTGAGAAAAAAAAAATTGAGAAAAAAAAAATTAGAGAAAAAAAAATGTTTGAGAAAAAAAAATTGAGAAAAAAATTTTTGAGAAAAAAAAAATTTGAGAAAAAAAAATTGAGAAAAAAAATTTTTGAGAAAAAAAAAATTTGAGAAAAAAAAAATTTTGAGAAAAAAAAATTGAGAAAAAAAAAATTTGAGAAAAAAAAATTTTTGAGAAAAAAAAAATTGAGAAAAAAAAAAATTTGAGAAAAAAAAATTTGAGAAAAAAAAATTTTTGAGAAAAAAAAATTTGAGAAAAAAAAATTTGAGAAAAAAATTTTTTTGAGAAAAATTTTTTTTGAGAAAAAAATAAATGTATGACACCAGCCGCGAGTCTGTACGACAAACGGTTCATGAGTTATAGAGGCACTTCCTGTTTGGTGAAGGGCACTTCCTGTTATAGAGGGGGCGGGGCTTAATCAATTACAGCTCATCCCTATTGGTCGGAAAAAGACCAAAGTTGTGTGAGCATTTTACATTTTAAATGATGTTGCTAGGCAAAAGTATGGCAGAGTTATGTGGCGCCAAAGTTTCTGTTTTTTTTTCGGTGTCCCCCATTCAAAGTCAATGGAGTTTTTGGGCGTCGTTTTTTGCGAATTACGTCGCAATGGTAACGCGGATCGGAAAGAAAAGTAATAGCACACCATTCCCGGCCGAGCCGCACGTTTTGATGTATATATTGCGGCGGTGGCGTAAATTGTGCGGCAGTTATTACGAGCAGAAATTTGCAAGAACATTACTTACTGACTGACTGACTGACTGACTGACTGACTTAAGTATGGGGGAGTACAATAAGTGTTTTGCCATTGCATGGCAGGCACACTTAAAAACAGCGGCGCTGTTCAAGATGGAGGGGCTGCGGGGTCATGTTTATAAACATAATATTATGTCTCAGATCACAATACAATAATAGAAATTTCACGGCTAATCTACCAACCACCATTCTATTTCGGACTGCAACGTGTTAATATTCCAACCTATAATGTTTACTGATACATATTGTATTGTGCTCATTAAGTTTACAATGAGTAATACATAGTTTGGATGTCATCTTGAATGAGATTCAAAACGGAGTAGCTCTGTAATTAAAATCAGCTGTGTTTGGATGAATGTGCGGCAATGGAAATCAAACAGGTGAATGTAATCTGATATAAACATACACAAAAGTTGTTTATTTTCATTTTTTTTGGCATCTAGTGTTCGGAATGCCCATATGATTACCACGGATAAGCTCTAAAAGTGATTTTTTTCATTTCACTAGGTCTTACAGTACAACATATGGAGAAAGCAGTAAACTCATTGGATTATACACCACATGTGTGTGTATCTGAGACACTGGGACAGATGGTCCTCACAAGCGGTTTGAGTTGCTTCCAAACAACTGAGCAAATAGTCAGCTGGAGCAGATCCTTAGGAGTGAGTGAGATCAGGTGAAGGGTAGATCTGTAGGGGAGAGTTGCTGAATACCATGGCTCCTTTACAGCGTGCATTCTAAATATTATGTCCATATCGTCACTGTCGGGCAGAAACCTTGTATCTCCAAGTTTCAAATTTGTATGTTTTTTTGTAAATTAACTCATTCCCCGCCTCCCCCGATAGTCCTGAGAAAATCCCAATGTCGTTCCCCGCCAGGCCCGATAGTCCCGAGAATTTGCTTTTATATAATGTAATGTTTAATTACATTCTTCCACAGCCCGTTACAAAGTCTGAGCCTTTTATCTTAAAGGGAACCTAAAATATCACACATCAAAGTAAGTGTGTTTGAAAAAAATACTGTAATAATGTATAAATTGCAATACAAATGTATAAATCTCCCCATAACCCACAGTGAACTGGCAAAAGACGCATTTGAGCTCAAAAGGCTGGCTGCCGGAAAAAAAAAGAGAAGAAAAAAAAGTGTGAGAACAGCTGTGTGTGTGTGTGTGTGTGTGTGTGTGTGTGTGTGTGTGTGTGTGTGTGTGTGTGCTTCCCTCCAGGACCACTATATCTCTGTTTCAGTGGTCCCTGTTGGACCCCCTGATGGTGTTCAGTCCCATAAAAAAACAGTGCTATTGTGTGTTTTGTGTCTCTCTCAAGACACAAAACACACAATTATCGCCAATTCGCCATATAAATGCTTCTAAAACGTACCTGATAATGATGATGGTTGATTTGAATCCACACCCTGGGTTATAATCCATATATCCAGGCTATAATATTAGTTTTGTAATGGTATTTAGTCCACAAACTTTAGTCCACAAACAAGCCATGATCGCCTTTGCAAAGGTGGGGGTCCCTGGTCGCCTTTCTAACGGAACCAATAAGGGGTCCGCGGGTCCAACGCTTCGCCGACCTCCCAGAGCAGTGCGGAGTTACATAACATTGTAAAATCAATCAATAAGCCGATCATTTGTTACATAAAGTTCACATGATCCAGTTGCAGGGACAAGTGGTCCCTGTCGATGGGGTCTCACAAAGGGGGTCCCCTGGTCTCCAGCCAACACTTAGGGAACCAGGTGGGCGTGGGGGTCCCTGGCCCACGCTCCACCAAAACAAGCATCAACTACAGCCAACAAGCGATCGATCAACTACAGCCTCGCCTGGTTAGCAAACTGCGTCTGCCCTGCTCTTGCCAGGGCAGTGCAGAGGATTTTTTAGGGGCAGGGGGAGACATTTTCTAACATGTGCTAGAATGTGAAAATAGCAGATCTACAAGCTCTACAAGCTCTCAAAGTGTCGCAGAGCGACGTGTTGAGAGATTGCTGATCACCTTGTTGAACAAATGTCATAGCAATCCATTCTAGAGGTGTATTCTAGAAGTGTTATTGCGACCGTCAGGGAGCAGTTTACTATGAAAACCTCCACCGGCCGTCCGTCGGTCGGTCACACGTCACACGTCACACCTTTGCCCTGCTCATATCTCCGCATCAGTATATAGGGCTTGTTTGTTTATTGTATGACATCACGCCACATCATCAGCTGTGGACTCTGTGATGTCATCGTATCGCATCAGTATATAGGGCTTGTTTGTTTATTGTATGACATCACGCCACATCATCAGCTGTGGACTCTGTGATGTCATCGTATCTCCATATATGGCCATCTCCGTATATGGAGATATAAGTCGTCCATGCCCAAGTATGGGCTGGTGAGGTCAGACTTTGTGTGATGCGTAGGTTATCTCAATATATGGAGATTCAACATTCCAGGCAATGCTCTCTTCCCTGGTGAGAATTGCCCCTTTATATAGGGCTTGTTTGTGTATTGTATGACATCACGCCACATCATCAGCTGTGGACTCTGTGATGTCATCGTATCTCCATATATGGCCATCTCCGTATATGGAGATATAAGACGTCCATGCCCAAGTATGGGCTGGTGAGGTCAGACTTTGTGTGATGCGTAGGTTATCTCCATATATGGAGATTCAACATTCCAGGTGTAACTATGGCTACCCGTATGACGTGAGAGGTGGAGGTTGTGATATTTGTGGAGATAAGCGACCAACGGTCGCTTATCTCCCGATTAGGGAGTCTTACTGGTTGTAAAGACTCATGCCCCCTTTGATGTCAATGTGTGTGTGTGCACCTGTAGGCCTACAGAGCGCAACTAGCATTTACACACAGAAACAGAGAGACAGCGCCCCCAAGTGACTTGTAGCAGACTTGTAGAATACTGTAGCAGTAATAGTATATCAATGTGAACTTGCTGTTTTTGGTCAGACATAGCATATAAAAATATTTTTCTCTGCATTTTTCTAAACAGAAAATTCTAAAAATAATTCCTATTACATAATTACATTAGTACACTTATCTGATAAGTGCCTGACGCCATAAATACAAATATCAACTGAGTTATTCGCTCGAAAAGCCATCAATCACAAAAAGGTCAATATCTCCAGTTCTGCAATTATAGCTGGATTTTGGTCAAAAATGGCTATTTTGAGATGGCTGCAACTATAGAAAAAAAAGCTTTTTATTTATTTATTTTATTTTTCGGTGAGACTAGAGTTTGTCCTGTTTCATTTGAGGTTCTGTATGACATTGTCGAAAAAATACAGAATTTAGGAAAAATGTCAATATAAAAAAAATATATCAATTTTTTTATTAAACAAAATGGCAGGAGAGCCATACAGTCAATGTTAAAATGGCGGCCAATGTGTTAAAGCCCTACTTCATCATACAAGAGTGTGTTGTGTGTTTGTAGATCGGCTATTTTCACTACTTTAATTTTTTTTTAAATAATAAAAAAGGGCGGTTTTGGACATTTCCACCCGACACCTTATACAGGCGCTGTGCAGTAGACTGTGTGCATGGATGTGTGTGTGTGTGTGTGTGTGTGTGTGTGTGTGTGTGTGTGTGTGTGTGTGTGTGTGTGTGTGTGTGTGTGTGTGTGTGTGTGTGTGTGTGTGTGCGCGCGCGTGTGTGTGTTCGTGTTCGCCTGGTTACATATCTGTGCATGCGCATCTGCGCATCTGACGCTGTGTGCAGTCATTGGTCGCATGTTCAGTTTGCTTTAAAGCAGCCTGCCAATCTGGCTTGAAGAGGCCAGCTACTACTGTACCCCACCACCACCAGCAGCAACTCACTTCCTCTTGGTAGACATTTAGAGATGTGCAGTCTTCCTCATCATTAGGCCTGCCACCTTCTGTGCGAGTACCAGAGGCATGGTGACCCAAGTCTGCTCACACACTGACACCATCTCACTATCTCCTCTCTCTCTCTCCTCTCTTTCTCGATTCAATTCAATTCAATTCAATTCAAAGGGCTTTATTGGCATGAGAAAACATACGTTTAGGTTTACATTGCCAAAGCAGAAGTGTACACAATACAATACAATACAATCGGAACAAAATATGTACAGGTGAAAAGAGTGTAACCGTTTTCATGCATCAAGGTTACGTGTAGGCAAAGCAGGGATATATACGATGTTTTTTTTAAGGTGGTTGGATTCCATTTGATATCCTTCTCCTATCGCAGCAGCTCACAAATCTTGCTGCTGTGTTTGCACATTGTTTTACTTCACCCAGTAGGTATGGGAGTTTTTCATCATTGGTCATGTTTTCAAATTCTCCTTGGATGGTTATGATCTGTGGGAAGTATGTGTCTCTGATGTCTTGGTACAGTGGACAGGTGGTTAAGAAGTGTAGCTCAGTTTCCACTTCATTTTGTGTGCAGTTGGTGCAAAGTCTGTTTTCTCTAGGGAGCCAGGTATGTCTATGACGTCCTTTCTCGATTGCAAGACTGTGCTCACTGAGTCTGTACCTATAGTCAAGATTTTTCTTTGATTTGGGTCGGTCACCTTGCTCAGGTATTCTGCCATAGTGTATTCTCTGTTTAGGGCCAAATAGCATTCTAGTTTGCTCTGCTTTTGGGTTGCTTCTCTCCAATGTGTCAGGTAGCTTTCTTTCTGCTGTTTTATAATTTGGTTTAGTCCAGTGAATTGTCTGTCCGGTGGCTCTGCTTGTCGAGTTCCTGGGCCAGTTGGCTGAGGGGGCATCTCTCTAGAGTTTCTCTGTGTGTGAGTGCCTTGTTATGAAGTGCATCTGGGTCACTTTCTTTTAAGTGGTTATAAAATTTGAATGCGCTCTTTTTTATTTTGATTATGAGAGGGTATCATCCTAATTCTGCCCTGCATGCATTATTTGGTGTTTTCCGCTGGATTCTGAGAATTGATTTGCAGAATTCTGTGTGTCTCTATTTGGTGTTTCTCTCTCTTGCACGCTCTCGCCCCTCAACAAACTTTGACTGATGCCTGTCGAGTATTAACTGTTGAGAGACTGTGTTATAGACTGCATGCTGATAGATTTGTGAAGAGTCGTTAGAACATTCTATCACCAATAAAAAATAATGGCATGCATACAGTATTTTATAAACAGTATAAAGCCATCTGCTGTTGGTATTAAGTCCATTTCTGTCTGTGGACCATGAACCCCAGGTTCATGGTACACAGAGTTGTACTGGGCAATGCGAATTGAACAGTGTGTCTATTCATTTATGAATGATGTACTACCAATGGACTCTTTTAGTTTCAGAGCCTAGTGAGCCTTGTTTTCTTTTGTTCGCCTTCAAACATATATGATGCTTGGGAGTGTGTGTGTGTGTGTGTGTGTGTGTGTGTGTGTGTCTGTGTGTGTGTGTGTGTGTGTGTGTGTGTGTGTGTGTGTGTGTGTGTGTGTGTGTGTGTGTGTGTGCGTGCGTGCGTGCGTGCGTGCGTGCGTGCGTGAGTGTGTATTTCAACAACTTGGGATGCCCAAAAAGGAGGCAAAAACGGAAAAGAACTGTGCTGTCTCTGCCAATTAGTAGCCACCACATATGGTGGATACACTGTTACATATTATAGCCATAGAGCACTGTATGACATCACATGCTTATTGTATCACAAAGACATAATTATGCCATGGTTTTGTGAATGTAACCTTAACCTTAATATTTATGTCCTTGTATGCTCTCCTTTATGTGGATATGAATACATTGTTAAAGTGTGTGCATGTGTGTGTGTGTGTGTGCGTGCGTGCGTGCGTGCGTGCGTGCGTGCGTGCGTGCGTGCGTGCGTGCGTGTGTGTCTGACTGTTTTAGTGATCCAGGCCGCTGTGTCCTTCTTGTTTTGGTGATTATGCTCAACATATCTGTTATTCAAAGACACAACTGAATTCAACTTTGGTTCTTTCAGTGTTAGGGGACTTCATATCCTGCATAAAATTCTTAGAATTCTCTCATAACAAAAAGTCACATTTTGCCATGATCCCAGAATCACAACTCCGGGAGGATGATGCAATTTTTGCATTTTTGTGTGTGTGGCATTTTTATTGCTTTATTAGTTTTAGAGAGTGCAGAGAGACAGGAAACCAAGGGCAACTGACACTTGAGACAAGATGCCTGTCGACTCGTAATCAAACCCGATTCCCCTGCGTCTCACAAAGGAGCATGTGGCGAGCGCGCCTGATTTGCAAATAAGTTTGATCACCCCATGCTTTTTAGTCTGCTGCTAATGAAAACCAAGGGCATGATGATAGTCGGTATTAAGCGTAAGTTGAAATGTGATTTCATTGGCTCCTTCGCAGTCTCAGAGGGGTGGGCTGCCATCGCTAAGATTCAGTTAGGTGGGAAGAACATTGCATTGATTTATGCTCATTGCTCCCAAGCATTGTGATGGTGGTTTCTTTAGCTTATTAACTGAAACTCTTTTGGAATTCACAGGCTTTTGTCTGCTTTTGGGGAGTGGATTTTAATGCAGCATGGCAGTGTTTCTCAAAGTGGGTTCCAGGGACCCCCCGGTGTCCCCAGCAAATAAATAAATAAAAAATAATAATAGAGTCACAATCATTTGAACCGCTTTATCCATATTTTATACTTTGGTCATTCAAAAATGTGTGCCACACTGCAAGCTTGCACATCTCCTTTTTTTCATTTCATTATCATTTTTTTATGTGAATTTTGTAACACATTCTTTTCTGGGGGGTATGTGCCAAATAAGTTAATTACGACCGTAGGTCGCAGATTAGTATGAGAAACAGCACATCATGCCTCCATCCATGTACGCTTTTTTACGGTCTATGGGTTTGACACTCTGACATCACGCTCTGACATCACTGTGATGTCAGGGGAACCACTATTACGGAATCCCATTTATGCCCTTATATGGGGATACCTGATCATCAATATCATCATTACCAGTAAGACTCCCTAATCGGGAGATAAGCGACCGTAGGTCACTTATCTCCACAAATAGGGCAAAAATGTGTTTTTCCAAAATCTTCCTGATCCATGTTGATGACATGAGTGTAGACATACTGTGTAGTGATTTTCGTGATTTTTTTGGCAAAATCTGTAGGAGCAGTGTCCAAAAATGTGTTTTTAAAAATCGGCCTGAAGGTGGCGCTATATGGGACAGATTCATGTTGATGGGATGAGTGTAGACATACTGTGTAGCAATTTGCGTGATTTTAGGGCCAAAACTGTAGGAGCAGTGGCCAAAAATGTGTTTTAAAAATCGGCCTGAAGGTGGCGCTAGAAGAGGGCCATGTGAGAAATGAGGGGTGGGGTCTCCGCGTTGCCTTGGCGGACGAATAGGTACCGGCCCCGGCTCTCCCGGACGCTCCTAGGCCGAGTTACGGCATTTTATGTGAGCTGCAGTGGAGGGGGTCCTCCACTGGGGGCGTCACCACTTTTGCATCCGTTCTGGAGCAGCAGGAGTGGGTGGTCCCCAGGAATTCCCCGTGAGCAGCCCCGTTGGGGTGGTCATTTGGTCATTTTTGCACATTTGGTCATTTTTTACACCTGGGGGTCCCCCAGGGACCTGGGGGTCCCTGAAGCTCCGGGGGTCCTTGGAGGTTGTAGTTTGGCAGGTAAGGAGTGTGTGTGCAAAATGTACGTGGCATGGATGGGGGCAACGGTTGTGGAGATATGAGCAGGGCAAAAGTGTGACGTGTGACGTGTGCCTCACGGAGGGACCTGGAGCTCCGGGGGTCCTTGGAGGTTGTAGTTTGGCAGGTAAGGAGTGTGTGTGCAAAATTTGGCATGGATGGGGGCAACGGTTGTGGAGATATGAGCAGGGCAAAAGTGTGACTGACAGACAGACAGACGGACAGCCGGTGGAGGTTTTGGTAGTAAATGCGACCTACGGTCGCAATTAAGCCCATATCTAATAGGACTTCATATGGGAATGGCCATATATGGAGGAAGAAGCCCATATCTGTGTGGCTGGTTCTACAGAGAGGGATCTCCATATATGGGCATGAAAGGGATTGTGTGTGTGAAGTCAGATGTCATAGGACTTTCACCTAACGAATAACTGAATAAGCATGTTTGGGGTCTCACAGCAAATCTCCATATACAGAACATGGATCTCCATATGAGTACCAGGGGTCTCCATATACGGGTAACTGGTCCAATATACATCACTGGCCAGATGACCAAAACATGGCGTGACCTCACCCTTTAGGGAGAGGTTGCTTGTCACCCTAAGGCGTCTTACTAGTGGTTAACGTTTTACCACATTAACCCCATTGTATATACTTTGGCTATTAGAAATAGCTAATCTTACGAGCTCACAGGTCGCATCACGACACATGAGCATGCGTTTTCAGAAGGGTTCAAACCCTTCTGAAAGGTCATGCGGGTCCCTGGCACAAACTTTTCAAATGGTGGTCTGCAACAAATACATACACATTTTGGGGTCCTTGAACTAGTGTTGATTTTGTTCACAAAAACTATGACGAAAAAAATGTTCAACGCACAAGGACGACTAAATAGATGAGACGACCACCCACATGAATAAATATCAAAATGTTATGTTTTCATGCAATAAAAGTAGACTAAAAGATATATCATTGACTTGTAAACAGTTTGTTAACAAAAAAACTAAACTAATTACATAATATTTTGTTGGACTAAGATTAAGACTAAAAACAAAACACGAGGTCGTGTGCAGTGGCAGAGTGAATGAGGAGGCGAGGCATTGTGAGCTTGTAGATCGGCTATTTTCGGCAAAGAGGTTTGGTGTAGAGAGGGAAAAGAGCAGACTAAGTACTGAGTGAAAGGTCAGGTTTATTAAGTATGGATGGTTCAAGTAGTTAAATATCTGGAAAATACAAATGGACATGAATCCAAAATAAACTAATGATCGTGCTGTCAAACAATGAAACTATATCTGCATATCTACTGTATGAACAGATTCTGGGGGACCCTGCTTCATCTCTCTCTACCAAGGGGACCTTGGCCTGAAAACGTTGAAGACCCCTGTGTTAACAAGAGGGACCTGGCGTCCCACAGGGGACAATATCAGATTGCAGTCGTCTCTCTGCAGGCAGCGACCCTGCAGCCACACATTGCTCTCCAGATCTCACACATATGACAATCTGGGCTCTCCCCCAACATTCCCTTCCAGGCAGCACTTATATTCCCAAACCAAAAACACTGGAGAATACTTCTTTCATTTGCTGTGCCATCCACCCACCCTCTCAGCCACCACCACCACCACCACCTTTAAACATCTGTAGCATATGCTTTGTAGATGAAAGTATAAATTGCTAATGCCGATCTACAAGCTTGTCATTAAACTAAAATACATCAATTCAATCAATTCAATAATCAACTTATCTACAAGCATTACATTCCAAAATAAATCTTTTTCCATTTAAATCACAAAACCAAAAACATTTCAAAAATGGGGGTCCGTGGGCAAATATCATTTTGGGGGTCCTTCACATGAACATGTTTGTGCACCACTGACATAGAAACATAGGTTTAAAAAAAAGAAAAACAGGGAGGAAGGATTTGAAATATTCAAGACAAAAATAGCAGATCTACAAGCTCGCAGCGCGGCACTCGGTGCCGTGCTGTGAGCTTGTATATTTTAGATTTTAGCATTATTCTATTTAGCGTTGGCTATTCAAAACAATAGCAGATGTACAACCTAACGGCGCGCTGCGAGATTGTAACAGTATCTGCTATTTTTGAACATTTTAGAAAAATCTTGAAAGCGTTTGAACATTTTTGAGATGGGGGTCTGCGGCCAAATACTCTGTGTCCAAAAACAATTTTGGGGGTCCTTGGCATGAAAAGGTTTGAGAATTACTGATTCAGAAGGCATATAGGCTATGTTGTTGTAGAATCAGCCAAAGGTTTTTAATGGGTTCATTTGCATGTGGTTGCTGTAGTTTTTTTCTTCTTTTTTTTTTCTTCTTCCATTTCCTGGAAAATAACCGCATTGGACATGAGGTTTCCAACCAATAGCGAAGTTGAGGCACATTACATTTTCCCCTGACACCCAGTGATCCCACCCTAACCCACCCCATCATCACTGCTAGTTTTACTTTTACATCACCTTCCAACATCTCCCCTGGTGGTTCATTTGTTGCTAAGCATGTCGTTGAGTCTTGTCGCTTGTGTGTTGCACCGAACGCCTTTCTGCCACTGTGTGTGTGTGTGTGTGTGTGTGTGTGTGTGTGTGTGTGTGTGTGTGTGTGTGTGTGTGTGTGTGTGTGTGTGTGTGTGTGTGTGTGTGTGTGTGTGTGAATATTCACCCCTACCTAGTGCTATATCTATATGCTTGCTCTGGCACTTCATGCTGTCTGGACGGGGAGAGTAGCTGAGTGACAACGCAGGGCCGCACGCTCGCAGGCCAACTAATTATGGACTTTGATTATTCTCGTTTTGTTTTACTGAGTGCTGCATCACGGCCAGCAGCCAGCCAGCCCGGCAAAAAAGGCCAGCAACCATTGATTGTCTCGGTTTCGGGCCTTAATTGAGCCAAATGGGAATGGCTGTTGCCAGAGTTCACTCTCCCTCCAGTGTTTACATGCCCATCCACCAGAGAGACTACTCATTACCGCCTCGCTGAAAACTCCAACACACACACAACCACACACACTCTCTCTCTCTCTCTTATAAGAATGTATATTATGCAAGAGCGTGCACGCAGAGACACGCGCATAATGCCGCCTTCCTCTCTTATTCTCCCGCACAAGTATACATGTTCACTGATGTGATATGAACATGCGTATGCACACACACACACACACACACACACACACACACACACACACACACACACACACACACACACACACACACACACACACACACACATTTGAAATGTTTATTTATGCCCACATAAGTAGAAGTACACGAATGTACAAAGGACATAAACAATATCAGTGCAGTTAGATAAATAGGAAAACAGCCAGTTACAAAGTGCATGTAGGGCAGAACGTTGTTACATACAATACAAGTCGAACATAGCAGACAACAATCATGGATAAAGGAAACAACGCCTCCTCCAAATCGAGCGGCTTCCTATAATAGCTGATACAGAGCAGTACCTTGCTAACTGTTTGGCCCTCCTTTTGGAGAGGCCGGCCATTTGAAGGCCCCTCACAACCAACTTGTGTACGTGCCCTAGGCTCCCAAAGATAAAAACTAAAAGTTTACATCTGTAGCCTAGCTGTGAGATGGTCTGCACTAGCTGATGATATTTTAACACTTTGGTTAAGAAGGCTTCCTCTAAGCTGTAATCAAAGGTACAGCCGACCTCGAGAATAGAGACCTCCCTGTGGGTTTCATTAACAACACACACACACACACACACACACACACACACACACACACACACACACACACACACACACACACACACACACACACACACACACACACACATTTGAGAGTTAGATTAATGAAAGTTCGAAGTTCTATGTGGTCTGTGATTACAGATGGGTTTGCAGATGCTGCTGGGAATGGAATGGGTATTGTCCCCCCCCCCCCCCCCCCCCTCCTTTTTACTGGTGCTGCAGGCCTGCATCACGCACAAAACTATGTGTGTGCGTTTCTCGACGTTGCAGTCTGATTATGCAACCCACTCTCGGTTATAATTGCAAGCAATCTGATCGTATCATTAAAATGAACGTCTCTGATGTTGCTTTCACAGACTTATTAATTGTGGGCAAAGTTATTTCAGTCAGCTCAAAACTGAGCTTCTGTGGAAACATTGAGAATAGGGGTGACCACATATGTCAGTCAAATCCCCAAACCTAAAATGAACCGCACTCATGCACGTGCAAGACGCACGTGTATGCACACACACATACTGTATACGCGCAATAGGTTTTCAATAGGATCTTTTTTAAATAGCCGATCTACAAGCTCTACAAGGAGTATAGGCCTAGGTAATGATTGGGGCAGAACATGCAAAATGTCTATGGAAGCGCAGAGACCAAGTATAATTGTGGTGAAAACTGGGACAATTTCTACATTCTAGTGTTTTACAGATATTTTTCAGGACTTGGGACAGCTAGCTTAAAACCAGGACAATCCCGGACAAAACCAGGACGTCTGGTCACTGTAATTGAGGGCAACAGCAATGGACAATAAAGAATGTATTAGTCTGAAAGCTTCATGCCAACACGGTAGTGTCTTTAAATGAAAGGAAAATCAAGGATTTTTGTGAGAATATGCAACGTACCCGGAAAACAATATTGCCAATGTTTTTTTTTGTTTTTTTTAATGAGCTAGGTTTATGTGCAATGTCAAGTTAAAAGTCATTGTACCATAACCTCTAACCACGTCTGCCTCTAAGAGAACACTACCTCGTTTTCAAGCACTTTTTCATGACATGCTTATTATGACACATGCACTGGAGCAATTTATCAAAGGTTTTCAGGTTTTTGAAGTGTTTAAAGGAAGATGCAATGAGCTTTCCACCCACCTCACCATTTTGAAAGGTGCAACAGAGACAGGGGAGGGGTTCTTGGCAGAGGCTTTGAACAAGTGTTTTAACTCATATGACATTGCTGGTGCGCTGAGTACACAATTACATCACAATTGCCTAGGGAGAACTGAGCCATTAGTTGGGACTTTTTTTAGGATGATATAAATGTAGAGTGCAGTACTCTCAGAACTTTCAAAGTGATTGCTTTCCTTCACTTTTGGTTTCCTATACTATTACATCAGTCAGGATGAAATGGATTTCAAGTACATCCCAGAGGAGTCAACTTCTCTTAAACATCAACTTTACCCACATCAAAATGATGGCATTGGCCTTGACCCACTTTCAACATGGTGCCCATATTTTGGTCATGTAATTATCCAGTAGCTGAACATTTTCACAAACGTTCAAATTATTATTACAAGAGGTTTGGCCCCTCACACCTACAGTAGATGGCACCGCCAATCAGAGTTCCCTGTTGTACCCACCTGTCTGTGTCCCTTTTTATTTGTGGAGCTGTTTGTACCTGTGTCCCTTTTATGCCCATATGGCAATCTCTGTATCTGTCGCACAGACATAAAAAGGTAGACGCCTCTTCCAGCTCTCTGGTACCCGGCCGTCTCACATTGATAGGCATTTTTGATTGACAGGCTTGGAATTCTTCCGCGTGCGTAACAGACACGGAAGGTCGGTAGGCAAATCAGAGGCAGGTGGGGGCTGGTCTTTCGTACGCAGCTCTTAAAAACAGCTGCGTCACGCAACAGTTAGGACGCGTTGTGATTGGCCAGTCGTTTTTTTTTAGTGGCAGCCTGCCCTCGACACTTCCGCTTTTCTGCCTATCAAGTTGGACGGGTCGCTCCAATCAACTGCTGCGGTGGACGAGGTATATAGCTTTTTATATCTGTGATCTGTCGGTCCTTGTCCCTTTTATGCCCATATGAGATCTCAGGTGAAAGAGGAGGTTTATGGACGCAGTGAGAGAGGACATGCAGGTGAGAACAGAAGCACATGGAAACAAATGATCCCGCTGTGGCGACCCCGATGGGAAATAGCTGAAAGAAGAAGATAATGGAGATGTCCATTTCTGTCTGTCTACTTGACAGACCTCGGATCTGTGGCTCTGGACAACCGGCTAAGTAACAAGAAATGTTGTGAAATAAAATGTCGCCAACCAATCATCAAGGATAGTGATACACGAAAGAAGAAGAATATCTGTCTTTGTACCTACATGTATATGGAGATCGGCGATCGCTGATATCATCAGTATATGCCCATATATGGGCATGCCCACTTTTGTGCCCATATATGGAGCTGACTGTGTCACAATGAGTCATAGTGACATGGCCGAGGTTTGTTTATGGTTATGTTGTCAGAGTCACGTGTCCGCCTGGTTCATGCCTAGTTCAGACCACAGCGAGCTTCTGATTGGTTGCCACTTTGTCTCGCTGTTAACTTGAACTTTCCTCAACCTTTCCGTACTACCTTTTGCCAGCATCAGTTTCCTATGGCGTTGAGTCACTCCTCACCATCATAGACAGTGCATACATGGAACCACAGGTCTTTCTTAGAATGCAGCAGCGTAATGGTGGTCATGCATATGGTGTGCGCGTTACAACCCTGTTGGCATCTTGGAGTAAGGGAATGAGGGAAGCAACATGCTGCTGATGTGATCAGACAGTCATTAAATTGTTTCATGGTCTAATTAACATTTAGATTACTACAATTACTAAACACATAACTGTGAATGAGAGCTTAACGGATCTACCAGAGATAGCCAACAGGAACTAATGAAGGATCAACAATTAAATTAATAGAGAACAAAGACGAAGCTGTGGGTGGCACGAAACTCACTACAAACCCACTATATCACTACAGATGCAAATTGCTTTGAAACGTCTCTCTCTAAGACGGTATAACGCCCCTGGATATGCTATACTCATCTTGTCAAACATGAGATATATTTTCCTTACCTCAACATAAAAGTTCAACCATGACACAGTTAAATCTAAACAGAGAGGCACAGGGAAGGACTACTAGCTTAACCCTAGGACACTAAGGTTGAACATTCTATATTTTAGCCGATAAAATACATTCTGTAAAAAGTATTTAAGTAGCGGGAGGAAACACAGGAAGACATGGGGCACGGGTAGGTGGATTGTCTGGAGAAGTTGATCGGAAAGTTCCTTTTTGTGCAGCAGAATGATGTTTTCACCGGCTCTAACAGAAATTGAAACAGACTAATGTAGAGCTATTGCTTATATCCTGTAAATTTGGTCATTTTGGAACATGTGTGCATGTCAAGAAAAAAGAAAAGTGTTAATAGGTTCGGAAATGTCCACTTGAAGCCTCCAGTGTGGCCACAACCATTGTAAACAATGGGTCCATCTGTGCACTCGAGTTATGGGGGCCCTTGAAATCTAAAATGTTTCAAACCACTGTATTTTAGTCATTCTAGTTGGGCGGGACTTGCATAGAAACAGGATTATATTTATTTCTCTAGCATTCTACTCAGCTGAGCTGAGACTAGCGGTGGAAAAGGTACTCAACGTTTTACTTAAGCAAAGGTATCAATGCTGCAATGCAGAAATACTCTGTTACAAATAAAAGTCTGGTATTCAAAATTTGAGTAAAAGTACAAAAAGTATTGTCATCAAAAATGAAAGAAGGAAGTAAAACACTCATTATACAGAATGTCATATTTCACAAGTATTCAAAATGTATACAAATCTTTTGAAAATAGCAGATAGGTGAGGTCGCAAAGCGACATAGCCGAAGTATATAGGGATAAAGACAAGTGGTTAATGTATATTTTGAAATAATAATAATAATAATACAAGTCTACAAAGTACAATATTTGCCACTGAGATGAAAAAAAAGAAAACAGTAAAGTAAAGATTCCTCAAATTTGTACAGTACTTCAGTACATGTACTGCACTTAGTTACTTTCCGCCACTGGACATCATTGGGCCTTCGAAGGATACGGGGAGAGGAAGACTTTCTGTATGTGATAAGATGTGAGAGTGCGGACTAGCCAACTCGGGACTCTTGGATCACTGCCCTCCACATTCTCCTGCATGTCTAGCATCAGGGTCTTGAGCTCAGCAGTGCATGCTACTAGCTCCACTGTTACGCCACAGTGTGTGTCTACTATAGGTGTGTCTCTTTCCACTGCTAGCTGTGCCTTGGTTTGGCTCCCACTGTGTCAGTTTTCTCACCACTAGGTCCAGTGAGGTGCCTGACACAGTGCCCTGGCTGCCAGCCTCATCCTTGACCTTGTCTGTGACCCGTGGGAGGCCACCGCAGAGGTTGCTAATGTGGTCTGCCCAAGTGACATCAAGTGCCCTTCGTGGCTTACTGGTTAAAGTTCTCGAGATACGCAAATAATAGATGGGCTACTCTCAGTTAGAATAAGGGATAACGTCATTCAGGCAGAAACCTTGTATCTCCAAGTTTCAAATTTGTATGTTTTTTTTGTAAAGTAAAGCCCTGCTTCATCATACAAGACTGTTACAAAAAACTAGTGAAAATAGCAGATCTACAAGCACACAACGCCTCGCACCGCAAGGCATTGGACAAATACACCAGTGTGTATTGGTTGGCTGATTTATTTTCTTATTTTCTTACGTAAATCTTCTCATCTGGGGGTCCTTGGCAAAACCTTTTCAGATCGGGGTTTTCGGCTAATAGACTACATATCAATGTGGTGGTCCTTGACAGGAAAAAGTTTGAGAACCATTGCAATAGACCTCTGCTTTGAACTAAATCTTTGTTAAAATGACAAATGTGACACATAATTGTGATCAGATCGTTCATTAAGTGGGAGTTCATTGAGTGAGCTGGCAGACGTTAATAGAGTTGAGCAAAGACAGCTTTAATGGGCACCTTTTGAATGGACCATTATCAGGCTTCTTTGTCCTCACAGAACATAATGTACTCTGACTCTGATAACCCGGCCAGCGAAGAAATGAACAATTATCACGCTTTTCAAAAACTCACTCCCTTGCTCTTCGATGAGGGCTATTACTGTAGTTGCTGTATTATTACTGTATAATTGCCGTAGCCATGTGATCACTGATCGGCTCAATATAGGCGATGGAACTTTAATGCCTGACAAGCTGTGTCCACCTGAAAGGCCCCGCCAATATTGATTATGGCAGCATTAAACATTTAAGTAATCACTGCACTTTAGTTAAATGATTGTTGTAATGAATAAGAGATGATGCGTGGAGGCAGGATAATAGATGGTTGGGAGGGGGCGTAGTGACTGGACCATGAGCTCCTCTGTCCGTGTATTTACAAAAGAACAAAGAAACTGACTTACTGTAATTAAGCTGTCAGGAATAAAGGTGCCTTTTGTCACAAAGCGGACCAAAATGAATCCTTTAACCCATGGGTCTTCAACAGGGGGTCCGGGACCCCTAGGGGGTCCTCAGAGTTACTACAGGGGGTCCTCCAAATCTTTGAGTGATAGAACGTTATTTTTTCACCTATTTTATATTAACCACTTGAACCCTAGTGTCCATTATTCTGAGAACTTTAGCCAAAAATAGCAGATCTACAAGCTTGCACAGTGAAAGGTCAAGTTTATTAAGTATTGACGGTTCAAGTGGTCCTTGCTTCATCTCTCTCCCAACTAAGGGGTCCTTGGCCTGAAAACGTTGAAGACCCCTGCTTTAACCCATGGGTCTTCAACAGGGGGTCCGGGACCTCTAGGGGGTCCTCAGAGTTACTACAGGGGGTTCTCCAAATCTTTGAGTGATAGAAAGTTTTTTTCTTCTTCATATTAACCACTTGAACCCTATAGTGTCCATATTCTGAGAACTTTAGCCAAAATAGTCAATCTACAAGCTCACAACGCCTCTGCGAGGCATTGTGAGCAATTTTTAGTAAAGAACTTTGGTGTAGAGGGGAAAAAGAGCAGACTAAGTACAGAGAGAAAGGTCAAGTTTATTAAGTATTGACGGTTTGAGTGGTTAAATATCTGAAAACACAAATTGACATGAATCCAAAATACAATGATGATTGTGCTGTCAAACAAAACTATATGGAATCTATGATAAGGTTGTGGGGTCCCTGCTTCATCTCTCCCCTGGTTCAACCACATGAACTCCATAGCGTCCATATTGTGGCCCTGTCATAAAAGGCGGAAATTCAGTGCAAAGGGGTCGAAAAAAGCTACTTCTCCAAACTGAGTGACACCCACAATACTAGAGAGAGTGACATGATCCGCCACCACCCATCTATAGAAAAACATGGGAAAATCATCATTCTACTATACTGCCACCAAAAAGTGTCATCCACTGACCGACATTTCCCCCCCTTTTCTCCTTCGTACAATAGTGTTTTGTATTTATTGTTGATATGTATTAATGTGATGTTTTATGTTGACGAATTGAATCATAGGACCACAATGGAAACAAGTCCCCATGACTTTTTATGTGTTATCCTTTAAGCCTGTACCTCGTGCTGTTTACATTTCTGACTAATAAAGTATTTGATCAATCAGTCAAAACAATGCCTACGGCTATAAAAAAAGGTATAGACCTCTGGTGGACCCCAGTTAACTGAAGGGTTTACAGTAAGTGGTTAATCAATTACTCAGTCCTACAGTATGGCCTGTTCAGTATGAATGTGCCCTCCAGGAATTCCTATAGAAACATTATGTTAAAGTTTCATCACACTCTGCTAGCTATGAATTATTGAAATGGTGGGAGAGAAGACAATGTCTGTGTTATCATTCCTTGCCTCTGTTTTTTGGGCCCTTCAAAATCAACCAAATCAGAAGACCTTTGTGAACTTGAGGCAGCCGCCTGTCAATCAGGTCTGTGGCATGATTGACAGGCTGTACTGGTTCAGGACATGTGGGGCTGCTTTCAATGGTCAACAGTGGTGGAAAGTATATTTACTCAAGTACTGTACTTAAGTAAACATGTCAATACCTTAACTTCTACTCAATGAACACCTCAGAGGCTTTTATTCCATATACTTGAGTTATTTGAAAAGAGCCTATCTACAAACTGTGTGCTTGTAGATCAGCTATTTTCAAAAGATTTTGTTACATTTTGAAGACTCGACATTTCTGCATTATGGGTACTTTTCCTTTTGGTACTTTAAGTACATATTGATTTCAATACATACTGTATGTACTTTTACTCAAGTTCATTTTACTTGAAACAGAGTATTACATTGTGCTATTGCTACTTTTTCTTGAGTAAGAAATGTAAGTACTTCTTCCATCACTGATGGCCAACAGATCAGAACATTTTGAATTCATGGTGTTCTTCTCATAGTTTCAGTTCCTGCCCTTTTGCATCCCACTCCCAATTACTCTCATGTAACTGCTTCCAATTAGCCACATGCATCTAGTTTAGTAATGAGTCTACCCTGTAGAAATACCAGGCCATTTCATGCTGTTCTCTGCCAGATAGTCTTCATTCTATCCTCATGTGTACTCATTGTTCTCCAGCAATTCCCAAAGTTTTGGTTTCTTTGCACTTCATGTTTTGTTTCTTTTCTCGATGTATTTCTTAGTATTTATTTTTCATTCTTGCTATTCTTGGATTTTTTTGGTCTGGTCCTTGTTTGGATATTTACGGTCTTTTTTATGATCTACGTGTCTGGATTTTTACCCCTGCCTGTAAGCCTCGTACCTCCTGTGTGTTATAAATCTGTTGAACTGCACCTGCTCCAAGTTTGTCACCTGTGTTTGGGTTCCCTTATGTTTCTGCTGTTCTCCATTCACCAGGCATGACAACTACATCCAGGCTGGAAGACCACAACTGCATCCTCCTTTGTCGATGTCGGGGGGAAAAGAATAACTTGTATAGAAAATTCCTCTGTTTTCAATCAAATTGCAATACTAAATCCTATTTTGCACATTATTTAGTGCGCTTTAGATACTCTTTACTTCAAATGTTTATCCCACGATGTTTGTAACCAATTCTTTTCACCCGGTGTCAATTGTCTAATGTAATCCTGGGCGCTACACTCCCTCTGCCAGCCTGGGAAGAGCAACGGACTGACCTCATGCTTCCTTCCATGCATGTTGTCCAAGTCGCTTTTTTTCACCTGACAGGGGGAGTTTCCCCGGCTGGAAATAGTGGCATGGAAGAAACACATTATTCCAACCAGTTCCTTTCCCCTCCATCAGGCATCCCGGCTGGCCAGGGGGAGGCAGTATAGAGACCAGGATTACTGAATGTTTTTTGTGACAAGGAGACACATGGAGAACATGCAAACTCCACACAGAAGAACACTTTAGCCAACCCCACCTAGGGTATGTGCACTGATGATGCAGAGGAGAGAACACACCCCCAGCGGGAATCGAACCCAGGACCTTCTATAGCTGTGAGGCAACAGTACTACCAACTATGCCACTGTGCCCCCTGCACTTTTGATACTCTAAACCTTTTTGTTCACATGGAACTCACTGCATGGTCTCCAAAGCGCCACCCTAATTAGGAACTCATCCACACCTGCTCAAACTCAATTGACTAAACTTTTCATGTATCTGTCAGTATGAGGGGCCAACATTTTCATTATCCAGCTTCACTAAACCTAAGATTGCAATATGGTGGTTATCAACTTGTTAAGTCAACCCAGCAGGATTTCCAAATCTAGCTACGAGTGCATTCAGAAAAAAGGTGTTTGCTGCATAATTCACAAACTGCAGGCACATAGCCTATATTAGACACATGAACAATTTGAACAAATGAAAATCCAGGCTAAAACAACACAGCTGCAGCTGCAAAATGAAGAAGAGCTGGAAAAAACGAATGGGTGTGAATGCATAAGTTAGGCTTATAATACTATCACTGTAAATAAGAAATATAAAAAAGACATATCCCAATGCCAAATAAAATGGTGTATAAAAAAAACATCTTCGATTAGAACAGTAATATCTGCACACCAAATATAGCTCCCATTCAGAGGATTTTATTTAATGCACGTTTCAAGCAAAAGAGGCTCTTCCTCAGACTTCTTATAATATCACTTCCCCATAATTATAGTTCTATGGCGTAACAATTTTATCCTCATTCTTTCAGCTACACCCCTATTGGGGGAACTATAAGATACATATAAAAACATAATTCCAAGCGGTAAGTACACTTACTTTCATATCTTATAAGTACAACAAGTACAAGGCTCAAGTGGCTCAATCAGTCTCTGTTGTAGGGCGATATGGCCATAAAAGCACAATAAAAAGGCTTTGCTTGCATTGCTTGCAGCCAACGGCTCACAGCTCAAGAAGCTGATACAGATAACTCAATCCCTCTGATGGGAAATTTTGCCTCTCAAAATATTAAACGTCAGGGAATGCCAAAGGCTTCTGTCTCAGAACATTCATCCTCATCCTAAAAGACACCCTTACCGAGTTATGTAACTGTACACAATTATGTATTATTGCGACCGTTAGGTCGCAGTTACTATCAAAACCTCCACCGGCTGTCAGTCAGTCTGTCAGTCTGTCTGTCACGTCACACTTTTCCCCTACTCATATCTCCGCCACCGTTGCCCCGCCCTATCCATGCCAAACTTTTACCCCCCACCTTTCTCACATGGCCCTCCTCTAGCGCCACCATCAGGCCGATTTTTGCAAAACACTTTTTTGGACACTGCTCCCACAGCTTTTGGCCTAAAATCACGCAAAGCGGTGCACTCTATCTCTAGAGTCATCTCATCAACATGCATCTGTCACATTTAGCGCCACCATCAGGCCGATTTTTGCAAAACACATTTTTGAACTCTGCCCCTAGAGATGTTGGCCTAAAATCACGCAAAGCGGTACACAGTATCTCTAAAGTCATGTCATCAACATGGATCTGTCCCATTTCCCATATTCCCTCCTGATTGCCTACAATTGCCTTCTAAAGTGTGTGTATGCGGCGTGACGGTCGCCTATCTCCCCTGAATAGGGAGTCTTACTGGTTAAATTAACCTTGAACTTTGAACAGGATCTATTAAGGGTGTTGATGCCAATCAACATCTGGCCAATTGATTGGTCACTTTGTTGACCTGCTTGTCGATCTGCTAATTCTGATGCTTTTGTGTGACGCTGTATAGTTTGATCAAGCAGGGCGTTAAAAAAACACAAAAAGTTAGAATATGGAGATAAGAGGTTTCTGTGCTATGCATGTCTGTCTGACATGGTCATTGTTTTCTTTTCCAGACAGTGCTTGAACCTGATGCCAGGGCGACACCCACAGGAGTACTTATTGTTCTGTGGATGAGGCGTGATTCAGTCTCACCAAGACAGCAGTCTGGAAGAAACATAATTGGCCACCTTGCAACAGTTGATGTCCCTGGACAGCCAGGTGGGATCATCACCACCGTGGTCAACAAGGCATGCACGTAATACACGCACGCACGCACGCACGCACGCACGCACGCACGCACGCACGCACACACACACTGTACAAACACACTCGATAACCAGAGGCCAACAGTTGTTGATTCCTCTGTGTTTATATGTCCATTCTATCTGTTCTATATTGTAGGTCGTCTTTCAGGTCTATCTCCTCACATCGAGCTCGAAGACCCTCTTTTCTTTTATTTAATATGGTGGTGGTGGTGGTGGGGGGTATCTTTCTGTCTGGGGTCTGGGTGCAACAATTAATCGAACCAATTGTTTAAATTGATAATAAAATGTAATTGATTTTAATTTAAAAACAAAAACATTTTCCTAAATTCTGATAATAGCCGATTACCAAGCTCACAACGCATCACATTGTGTTGTGAGCTCGTCGATCGGCTATTTTTAGATTAGAATAGGGTTTATGTTGATTCATTGATGTATCGTGTTTTTTTAAACATATACAAACATAATGGTTCTCCATTATTCAATTAATCAAAAATGTAATGGATAGACTAATGTCTCAATAGTTGCAGCCCTAGGTCCATAATTTGTTCTCTCAAGGCTGTTGCTGGTTAGCCTATATGACTGCCATTGCTAACACACAAGGGAGCAGTGTCCACACAGTGTGATATTGCCCGGCTATTTGTTGGTATGCAGCTTGATGTTAATAATCTGCCTATGTACTAGCACACACACTCATGCACACACACACACGCACGTACGTACGCACGCACGTACGTACGCACGCACGCACGGACGCACGCACGCACGCACGCACGCACGCACGCACGCACGCACGCACGCACGCACGCACGCACGCACGCACGCACGCACACACACACACACACACACACACACACACACACACACACACACACACACACTCTCTTTATTGGTCTATTTGAATCTTCCTCTGGTTCTCCTTATTCACACTGTCTGTCTGTCTGTCTGTCTGTCTGTCTGTCTGTCTGTCTGTCTGTCTGTCTGTCTGTCTGTCTCATGTCTCTCTCTCTCTCTCTCTCTCTCTCTCTCTCTCTCTCTCTCTCTCTCTCTCTCATTTGGTTTGATGAGATAGTCTCCTGCCACACGAGGGGACGATAGGGACCTCCGGCTCCATCACGATCACAATTGCAATTTAGGCATTTAGCAGATGCTCTTATCCACAGTGACTTCCAAAGTGCTTCCAAAGTGCTTCCCATTACTAGCAACAACACTTAACTTACTACTATTATGAAGCAAGTCGATAGCGGCGTCCCACCCCCCCTGTGTTAACTCCATTAGCACCAACAGCAAGCGTCAATACAGCGTAACATTATCCACAATACAAACAGAACAGAGGAGACACAAACAAACTATGGCACGCAAACGTGACACGCACATGCACACCACACACACACACACACACACACACACACACACACACACACACACACACACACACACACACACACACACACACACACACACACACACACACACACACACACACACACAACTGCCCTGAGTGCCAAGAAACCAGGCAACATTGAAATTAAAAGAAAAAAAGAGAGAAAAAAAAGCAATGTGTGGGTAGTGAGGTTCAGCACTAGGGAAGTGTATTCGCTCCTTCTGCTCTAATATGCTCTATACTCAGCAGCCATATTTGTAGGAAAACTGGACCTCTTCCTTACTTCCTTCACTGGTATTCTTCTTCTTTCATGTATCAGCATCAAATGCCCAACTCAGTGTCGTTAATGGGTCTGAGAACCACTGTGCTACAGCAAATGGAACCAATAGTATCATTGGTAACACCTCCAGTTTGGAGGTGGGAAGGCCCTTGACATTTAGTTGAAGCACTGACCTTGACGCTCAGCAGTCGGGATGTCCGTCCTGACGTGGACATGGACTTGTGTGCGTGTTTTAAAGATGGGGTGCCATGATTTCTTTCCCCCCTCTAAAACATGATTATCAGCTATTATGATTATACTAGGAGGAAGATTTTTTCCAGGGGGTCTAATGAAGTACTGTCAACTTCCTAGACACATGAAAAACTGAAAAAAGTACAAAACTATGCACCACTTCTTTAAGGATAAAACATGTGATCATATGCATGTTTTGTAAACAAGGCCATTGAGTTTTACAACTGTGTGAGCCTCACTCCTCACAGAGAAGTCTCATTTGATCTCAGGAATGTGGAATGTATGTTCTGCTAATGTTTGATTACTGTCGTGTTTGTTATGTTTCCAAGTTAGGACTTTAACTTGCACAGCATGGACAGTACATTGATGGTTGTTGTCTGCCTCAGTGGTGTCCCATGACCCCCAAGGGTCCCTGAGGGGGTTCCAGGGGGTCCCTAACAAAGTAGGGAAAGTTTGACTTTCTTTCTTTGTATTTAGTTATTGTCATAGCTGTGTTTGAAAGCAAAATGTCTTCATATCAGTTTCCCTGCCAAATGATCAGCTAGTGCTGTCCGTGGTGCTGAAAGTAGCCAAGTAAAATAAGAGTAATCGATAGGGAAGAAAAAATTAAATCAAATAAAACAATTGCTTTAATACAATTCACTTGATGAATAATGTAATTATCCTGTTTGTCAGCTCATTCACCTGCTACGAACAATACTATTGTTATTTGACAGAAGTAAACAGGAATGCGGCAATAAATAAATAAACTCCTTGAATTCAAGGCTTCAAGAGGTGTTCAATTGATAGAGTCCACTTTGGGAACCACGTGACGGCACTAAGCTGCAGCTGTCCAAACACATCATAAGTTCAGGCTTGTGTATAAAAGCGTGACATGTGACATGCCCTCCAACTGTATTTACATTCCCCATTTTCAACAGTTTTTATTATATTTTGACACTTGCTTTGGCTATGTATGTAAACGTATACGTTTTCTCATGCCAATAAAGCCCCATTGAAATTGTGTCCAATCTGTCATCAAGTCATCAAGTGTTAATCCACTCCTCAGCACATTTATGAACCCCTTCAAGAACTACGGAAGATTATTATCACCCTCTTTGCTCTATTTCCAAAAATGTCCTGATTCTGAAAGAGTTGTTTCTAACCTGCTCTCTTACTCTTAGCTCCATCTCACAGAATAACATTTTGGATCCAAACCAGACAGGATTCCAAGCCAGCCCACTCAACTGAAACAGCACTTCATACAGTCACAGAGGCACTCCACACTTCTCAGGCTGCCTCCCACTCCACATCCCTGACCCTTCTGAACATCTGAATTAAATGTATACCAGGGGTCTTCAACATGGGGTCCTCAGAGATACTGCAGGGGGGCTGTCAAATCTTTGAGTGATAAGGACTTTATTTGTTTTTATTTTTACATGAACCACTTCAACCCTCACATCCCTATATTCTGGGGGGAATTGCAGATCTACAAGCTCACAACACGTCGGCAAAATAGGCTTGGTGTACAGGGGAAAAAAGAGCAGGCCAAGTACAGAGCAAAAGGTCAAGTTTACAAAGAATTAAGGGTTTACAGTAAGTCATGAAATGTCAGAAAACACAGATTTATCCAGTATGTAGTGGGGGTCCCTGCTTCATCTCTCTCTCAGCTAAGCGGTCCTTGGCCTGAAAAACATTGAAGAGCCCTGCCATAATTATGTAATTATTCATTATAATGAATAAATTCTTTTTTATAAATTCATGTTTAGCAGACATGTGGGAAGGAACGTTGTGCTGTGTGACATTGTGAGTCATCTCTCTGTTGTGCATTGATTCAGCTAACCATCTTTCTTTAGGTTTTAGCACTTTCTTTGCACTCTAATTGACTGTTTACTTTACCGCTTCTCGACTGGGATTCAAGCCATTCACTCTGATCTTGACACTTAAGAGAGATAAGAGTGTCTGCTAATTGCCTAAATTGCAAAGTGTAAATTGTAAATAATGATTGAAAAACTGGATAAGCCTAAGTGCTTACACCCACCTGGAAGAATAAATGAAAACAAAGTGAGTTGACTTCTTCCCAGTAAATTCTTTTGCCAACTAAAGAGCCTAGACCCACAGCTTATAATAATACCAATAAAAAAATCATGCTAAAATCTGCATATTGTCACAGTCGGGCGGAACTGTTCAGGAAAAAATAAATAAGCTAAAATGTTCCAGTGGATCCAGTGTAGTTAGTCAGAAGCTCTTGTTAATATTTTTTTATTGGTTCAATATTTATAAAACCCCCAGAGAGACTCAACCTCTTTCAACCTGACCTCCATACTGTATAGCAAAAATAGCAGATCTACAAGAACACAATGCGTTGCATTGCCAGTCTGCTGTTCGTTGTGAGGTGAGCAAGGACGTGTCGTGCAGAGAATGTTAGAGAGGCAGGGGCTGAAATTTCTAAAAGGCCTTTTGGTGAAAATATCGAAAATAGACGACCAAGCTTGGAGGTCGGCTATTTTCGGTGCTAGATACCACACAGGTAAGCATAATTAAGTAAATACTGGGATTTCTACAAAGATATACAGTAGCAATTCTTTGAACATAAGATGCTGCATTCAAGTTCAGGAGAGTTTGGACAAGGCAATTCTATTGAATGCTGCCTTCAGGTAGGGCATGGAAAGAGGGGCATTTGCATTTCTTTCACCATAGTAAAAACTGCATCCATGGTCTGGGGAGGGCACTTTTTACAGCAGGGGCGTAGCCAGGAATTAAATTTGGTAGGCGAAATGCCAGCCAGCCCAGCCCCCCCCCCCCCCCCATCAAAAAATAATAACACTTTTTAAAATACGTTATAATTAAAACACTATTCCAGTATATTCAGTGTAAGTGCTAGTTATTTTCAAAAAGCACAGTATGGAGCATTACAAACAAGGCGAACATTGCTCCCAAATAGTGACATATTTCAACTTGCGATTACAACACCAGCTAAATTAGTTCAAAGTAAACATAATGTGTCCCTTAAAATACATGGCTCACAACAACATGCGACGGGGCTTGAGCTTGAAAATATCGATAATGTTACTCCTTTAATGAAATACATTTAATTTTTTATTTAAGGCCCATTCGCACTGGCCTGGGCCAGATAAGAGATTAAAAAAATCTCTTTCTCCAGATATTTTTCCATTCAAAGTGGATGGTAGATACAGATAAAAAAAATATCTACCACATATATTTGCCACAGATACTTTTATCTGTGGTAGATATTATAGATATATTTTTATATGTTATCTGGCCCAGTGGGAATGGGCCTTAAATTTATGGAAGAGGCTTGCTTAACGAGTTGTAATATGCTACAGCTGGAGAGACAACAAGACCCAATTCTTAATCCAGCAGTGCTGGATTTAAACAACACAATGATCACTTATTGTGTTTGGAAGCTGTTTACTTACTACATTAAGGACTTTATTCATTTGGAACAGAGGATATCCTACAGGTAGGAGGAAAGCAGAATGGACTTTGTTCAGTGTGTTATTGACTCTGTTGTTGCGACTTGAGTTAAATGGCCGGCAGCCCAAATTTACATCTCTAAAAGGGTAACACTTTCTCAATGGCCAGGCCGCCTACTAGTCAATGAATGGAACTGGTTGAGCGACATTCTATAGGCCTATGGTCCTCTCCACACTGTAGGCCTACTGCCCAGTCAGGCCTTTACACAATGGAAATAAGAGACTTTTTTTTTTTTTTTTGGGGGAGATTTTTTATTTTTATTTTTTTTTGCCAGATCTCAGTTGGTAGGCGGGCGCCCCGTTCGCCTACCGCTGCTGCCTACGCGCCTGTTTTACAGATGAATAAAAGGGCAGGGGCTCAAGCCCGATTTGATGTCTATGTGTGCACGTGCCTGGAGGTTAGCTTACAGATCTGCAATTTCATCCTGCTTTTGTACAAAGCCTAAAATATGGCTTAAGTTATCCAAAAATGACAAATACACTTACAGTATGGCCTATAGCATAACATTTCATGCCCGACAATGAAGATATGACAGATGAAGTTAGTTACATGCATGCACACATGTACACAGACAGACAGACACAGCTGTGTTGTGAGTTAATTGTCATCCAGATGCTGCTTCCGTGTCAGGATACACAGACCCTCATCATGGTACAGGGGGTGTTGTTAAAGTGCACTTTTAACCAAACCGATTCGGCCACGAATCGGTGGCGGAAGAAGGCGCAAAGTTTAGTTAGTTAGTTTTTTGCAGTTCTTTGCAGTTCTTTGCAGTCTGTGAACAGTTAGAAAGAGTCTCCTGTAGTATTTTCGGTGTGGAGGCACCTTAAGCCGACGACCTAACCTCCACAGTGGGACCATCCCCCCTATACATAAGCTCTACAAAATTGGTTCCCTGACTCAAATACAGGCAACAGTAAAAAAAAGGAGACATTGAAGTTTAAAGCATTGACATGATGTATTACAGAGCCAATCATTTAAGTGAATTATCAAACTCGGCGCCTGGCCAATGGAGCCAAGGAAACGGGCACGGGGGAATCAACTCACACACACGTAATTTAACATATTTAATCCGACAGGGGGGATAAGGATAATAGACTTGTTGTAGCAGAGACTGATGCATGGTCAAAGCACAAATACAACGTAACCAAACTGCTTTTATCATCTTGCGATAATATCTGTGCTCCCCCACTCAATTTCAAAGTTAGGCACGCCTAGACCAAACCCCTACATATGCTCTACAAAATGATCTTCCCTGACTCAAATACAGTCAACAGAAAAAAGGAGACAGCATCGAAGTGATGCATTGCAGAGGCAATCATTTAACCCTTAAGTTCTGTTCAGATTCACTACACCTTCGTTCTGTTCGGGTCATTTTGACCCGGTGGATATTTGGTTTAAAAAAAACAACACTAATATAAATTTTTACTTAACAAATCATCATGATACATTGACTTTGACTCAATACCAAACAATTTATATGATATATTTGGTAAATGTTTGCATTTCTGCTTTGCTATATCACATTAAACATTGAAAGAGCTAGGCGTTTTTACTGATTTAGCTGAAATCCATGTAAAAAAAACTACTTAATTTAATACTGGGCAATATTGCTCATGCTTATAGGAAGGGGGGGAGGGTTCGGAATGGGGCTTCGGAAGGGGGGTGTTAGAAGTGGGGGTGACTGTGTGTCTGTGTTTTGGCATAATACTGTGTATTTCTGTGCTTCCGGGTCAAAATGACCCGAACAGCACTTAAGGTTCAAAAAATATGAGGGGGGTGTAGCATGGGTGTAGTGCAAAAATATTTTTTTTACATGTTCATCTCAGAAGAATCTTTAAGGCCAGTGAGTTTCAGGTGGAAACATTTTTAACTTCTACCTTTTTTTTCCAAATGAAAATGTAAAACGGGTCAAAATGACCCGAACAGCACTTAAGGGTTAAGTGAATTATCAAACTTGAATTAAATCGTGTTGCAGGCTGCAGTTAACAGTGTGTGTGTGTGTGTGTGTGTGTGTGCGTGCGAGCGTGCGTGCGTGCGTGCGAGACAGTGTAGACAGTGTATGTGAGGGTGATATATTTGCGGTCGAGGGGGTTTCTGGGGCAAAGCTTGACTGAGTTGTTGACTATACTGTACAGACGTCAGTACAGACGTCTGGGAAGGGCTTGAATCTATTATTGAAGACATGCAGGGGTCGCTGAAGTCCATCCGCTCATTGTTGAGACATTAGATGATGCACACACACCCACGCACACACACACACACACACACACACACACACACACACACACAAACGAACAAACAAACACGCGCATGCAGGCACGCACGCACACACACACACACACACACACACACACACACACACACACACACACACACACACACACACACACACACACACACACACACACACACAGAGAGAGAGAATAAACAGAAGAGGAAAGCATGTGTCTCTTACAGTAATGCTCCTTGTCACGTCCAGTCAGGTGGAGGGCACTGAGGATGGCCTGCAGATGTACACTGTGAGGTGAAGAGGAGGGCAGAGGAAGTACAGCAGGTGGCCCCATGTGTGACTCTCTGAGGTCACAGACAGATGGAGGGCAGTGCCACACCCTGCCTGCAGGCGTGAACAACAACAGCGTGGTGGGAGAAGTACTACAAGTGGTATAGTGCAATATAATAATAAAAGAAAAACGAAATAAAACTGTATTCAGAATCTCACATGAGTGCAAGCACAATCGCAATGTCGTCACACTATACTTCTAGTGCCAAAGTAAAAGTATGCTCACGACACTTTAATAGGCAAGGTATACATGGGCTTAATTGGTTGTATTGTTCCAATGTAGTGGAGTAAAAGGCACAGTATTTCCCTCTGCGATGTAGCGGAGTGGAGGTAAAGTATTGAAATAATGACAAGCAAAATTGTACTTGAGTAAATGTACCTCGTTTCTTCCCAGGGCTGGAGGGCAGGGACGTGCTGGCCATTGGGAAAAGCGGGACAACTCCCGTACGGCTGGTTCATTCCTGGCCGGTCCAGGCCGGCCATTAGGAAAAAAGAAAAAAAAATGTCGGCCTTCATTCCATTTTGGGGGCTGGGCGGCCAACAAATTAAATCGTCACTGTCGGGCAGAAACCTTGTATCTCCAAGTTTCAAATTTGTACATTTTTTCACGAAGCAAAGCCCTGCTTCATCATACAAGGCCGTCGCACAAAAGTAGTGAAAACAGCAGATCTGCAAGCACACAACGCCTCGCGGTTGTGTGCTTGTAGATCGGCTGTTTTCACTATAGTTTAAATCATTTTTTAAATGATAAATACAAAACAAACGGTTTTGGACATACAAGGTTTCCTTCCGACAACGATGAAATACAACTCATGTAATTGGCCCACTGGCTTGTCACTTGTCATGATCTGAAATGGCAAATCTTTGAGTAGCAGCAGCGCTATAGAGAGAGATCTCTCTCTATAGCGCAATGAGGGCCTCTCCAACTCTTTTTCCCGGGCTGAATCAGGGGCCCAGCACGTCCCTGCTGGAGGGCATCTATAAGCACCGCGGGTGTCCCAGTGGTGACTCTCTGAGGTCACAGGCAGATGGAGGACAGCGCCCCACCTCCACCCCCAAAGGCCTGAAAGGCGAGAAAACGACAACTAAAAAGAGAGACGGGGGGGACAGGAGAGGAGAGAGGTTTTATAATTCATTGTGCAGAGAGAGGATAAGCCTCAGCGCTTCAAATACCTCCCTTATAAACCCACTGGGAGGAGTGAGCCAATGGATTCAATACAGGTTCACATTACATTTCATCATATTATCCCCTTTCTGAACCTATTCTACTCGGCGCCAAAACCACCATGGAGACATGTCTGTCTTAGTCAGAGGCATTATGAAATATATAAGAATTCAGGGATGGGCGTCTAAAAATTCATTTTGATACATTTTGATATCCCCCCTCTGGTCATTTATTTTTTATGGCCAGTGTGGATATAATTTTTTTTATTCCTTATTCTGGTCAGACTGAATTAAATACATTAATTTCCTTTCGGGAAACATTAGATATTTATGTTATGACAATATCAGAATTTAAAGTTGCACTACTCTATGTAACTTTCCTCTTCTACCCCGGATTTGAACCCGGTTTCCGGCGCAAGTGCTGACATGGTTGAGTGATGTTACCTTCGAGCTAGACTCGCGTGGCCAAACTCTTGACATTCCGCGATTTGAAAATGCTCCCGTCATACAGTCTGGGGCATCGTAAGAAGAACGATGAGTACCCGGTTAAAGCGGAAGTGAAGCCTCCTCGTCACTTCAGTTTCCGTCTCACATCGCGCACATTTATCATTATATAAATAAAAATCATCTAAACATGTTTAGCTTGCTGCTTAGCAGAAATTACATTTTAAAATATATTTTCTTGAACGGTAATGCCAGTTTCCATTACTCGTCGTTCGGGAGCTGTAGTTCCAGACTCTATAGCATTCAGAGATTGTGGAATAGTTGTCTGGCTACGCGAGACTACCTTCGAGCTAATAGAGCTGACCTGCTTGCTCAGGGGATGAATAGAATCTTGACCATCAGGTCAAACTCTGTATCAGATCCTGTGTCTAGATCCTGTGTCTAGACCTTTGACACCATCTACATGTCTCAATAGAAGAGCAGGGAGACAAAATACCACCACCCCAATTGTATATATTGCAAGGGTCTTCAACAGGGGGTCCGGGACCCCTAGGGGGTCCTCAGAGTTACTGCAGGGGGTCCTCCAAATCTTTGTGACTTTTTTCTCCTTTTTTATATTAACCACTTGAACCCTAGTGTCCGTATTCTGAGGACGAAAATAGCAGATCTCACAAGTGCTTTGTTGCACCTACTGCACATTACATTGTTAAGCTCACAACGCCTCGCGCTGCGAGGCGTTGTGAGCTTGTTGTGAGCTTGTTGAGCTTGTTGTGCTGTCAAACGATGAAACCATATGGAATCTATGAAAAGGTTGTGGGGGTCCCTGCTTCGTCTCTCTCTCAACTAAGGGGTCCTTGGCCTGAAAACGTTGAAGACCCCTGTTATATTGTACATACTCTACCATACAGATTGGGCAAGTGTTAACCACTTTAACAGTTTAATATATACAAATACAGTACATATTAATCACATTAACCCTGGCGACCATATTATATTGGGCAAATCTGTCGTAATTTGACGTTATGAAATATATACCGTACATTATTTAAAATGTTCACGTTTAGTAACACTCTGACACTAAACCTACCTCTCCATGCCTGCAACATACATGCTTAACAGGTCAATGCTTTTTTAAAGTGGGCCCTTCTCTGTTACAGTGTTTAAGCACATGCATTAGCGTGGGACCACATTAGCCCGTGAGCTGCCTCTATCAATAGAACAAGCACAGGAGGATCAGGAACTGAAAAAAAGGGTGAAAAAGCTAATGCCCAAAGTCGTTTTTTATTGAAATATTTATACATGTAAAGCCACTGTATCGGCACAGATCCATTTACAGGAGATAGCCAGGCGTCAGAGCAAAGTCCGAATCGATAAAACACAATTATAGCGAGGGACAAGTTATAGCAGGAACTTGAGTGATAGGATGGCGGTGGATTATGTGGTACTGTGTGTGTGTGTGTGTGTGTGTGTGTGTGTGTGTGTGTGTGTGTGTGTGTGTGTGTGTGCGTGCGTGCGTGCGTGCGTGCGTGCGTGCGTGCGTGCGTGCGTGCGTGTGTGTGTGTGCGGCACACACACGACAGAGGGACAAAGGACTGCAGCATTAGAGGCTTAGAGCCCCAATCACAACGTCTCGTTGTTTACCATGACATTGCTTCTTCCTTTTAGTTGCCTATTGATTATTGGCTCAACCCCAGAGCTTGGACAATAGTTAATGTGCTAGTGTAATGTGAAGCATTACTCTCAGTAGAGTGGCTGCCATGGACAATAGTTAAACACGTACAACCCGGTGTTCCTATACATTTTGGGCATGTCCTATAGGCTCCGCCCAGTCCCGGGTTTCCAGAAGGTGGTGTGTTCAGGTTCACTGACCTTTCACACCGCGGCCATGTTGGATCACACGGTCACATAGGGTGGCAGCCTGCATTACAAACCATTGCAAACAAATAAACAATGGAGTGATGTTCCCAAGATAAGAGTTCTGTTCAACCAATTTCTTTTGACCAATGTTTTTGCATATTAATCAGGAACAATCTAACAACAAATAGTTAATATGATATTTGCTATTTGTAATATGACAAAGTATACATATACAGGGTTGATGTCTTACTGCACAGATAGCATGTCTTTGTTGGTAGGTTGCAACCTACCTTGAATATTGTTACCGTGGATGTAATCAATCCAGTTACTGTAGCTCTTCTATTTAATCCTTTTGGGGATGTTGATGTTGTCATCTGCCCATTTGTCAACTTGGTCAAAAGAAATTGGTTGAACAGAACTCATATTTTGGGACCATCGTTCCATTGTTTGCAATGGTTTGTAATGCAGGCTGCCACCTTATGTGGTCATGCGATCCAAGATGCCCGCGGTGTGAATAAGGTCAATTGTACCACCATATATTGTAGCTTGGCAGCAGATATAACCCAGAAAGACGCCTTCATATCTGTTTTCAAAATAGCAGATCTACAAGAGCTAAACGCTCTAGATCGGCTATTTTTGCTGTAAGTTCCCCCCATGAATAGGAATTCTGGGGGTTGAAGTGGTTGACAAAAGTGGCATTTTACATGTTGAGCATATTTTGATTATCGCGATAACATCTCAAATCGTGACGCAAAATAATGTAATCCCTAATGTAATTTGTTTACGGCTGCCGGGCCAATAAAACAAATGTTTATGGGACAGTGCACCAGTACAGGAAACCCTGCGGTGGTCTTGTATGTACAGAGCTCATTGTAGGCAAACAGCACATTATACAATCCCACAATGCCGCTCATTGTGAGCTTATTAAATACTTTAGCTATTTGTAATATGACAAAGTATACATATATAGGGCTAAAGTGGTTAATGTCTTACTCTACTCCAGTCTTTGATGCATTACTCTCAGGAGAGTATAGCTCACTCCACTCCGTCTAAGAAACGCCATGAATATAGGCTGGAGAAAAAAAGTTAAATGAAAAAAACACACCATAACCTTGAATGACTGCCAACCTTTTAGCTAACATTCACATTCATGGCAAACGCCTCCAAACAAATCAAAATGACCAACAAGTCAACTACGCTTGCTTTGAAAAGAATCCCCTGGAGAGACTTATATAGCCAAGGTCGCCAGCCGGGGAGCCCAGGGTTCACATATAATACCTTTGAATTGTATTACATAAGAAGAACGATCTGCCACAAGTCACAGCCATTTCTGCTTCATGCCAACAATGATCTTGTTGTATGCAAGTAATCAGCCATTACACTCAACCTTGAGGAAATGTCAACATCACTGGTGTGTGGTGCTGCCCCTGCTGCTAGTGTGCATGTGTGCGTGCATGTGTGCATGCGTGTGTGCATGCAGGGGCGTCACAAGGGGTAGGAAAGTGGGACTGAGTTACCAGGGCCCAAGGTGGAGGGGCCCTAGTAACTTTAGCTATTGAAAAATAGCAGATATACAAGCTCACAGCGCGGCACCGAGTGCCGCGCTGCGAGCTTGTAGATCTGCTATTTTTGAAAAGTCGTGAAAATTTGCGCAAATCTTTGAATATATGTATTTTTTAAGTGAACATTTGTAACTCAAATTTTGCTTCTGGGGGGTCCCTGGAACTAAATATTTTGAGATGGGGGGTCCTTCACATGAAAAAGTTTGAGCATCACTGATTTCTGGCAGAGCCGGGCCTAAAATGTATGCTAAGTCACCCTGGCCACAATAGGCGATGTAAACGGCATTACTGAAGTGGCGGAAGTGCTGCGGTTAAGGGAAGTTACATCATGCAGTGCAGGTCTGTTTACATCCGCCAGCTAAACAAATTAAATAGATTGTAACTCTTAACTCACTCTTAATATGTGTAACTTTGTCAGAATCCATGTTTTTGTTTGGATATTGTTTATTACAAGCGCAACCAAAGGGTCGGGAGAAGTAGAACATTTTTATTTTTTACACCACACTGAAAAAAAAACAATAACATCCGGTGAAATTCTCCTGGCGGAAGTAGCACCGTTCTATATGACGTTTCAGCCTATGGTCGTAACCAGGCTTTTCTCTTCGCAGATGAGTAAGCCTGGCTAAGGGCCTAAAATGTATTCTAATTCGTCTTGGCTAATTGGTCCAGTTAGGTCCAAGATAGGGCCGGGCCTTAATTTCCAGGCCCGCTGAGAACTCTACTTTAGGGATAGAGTTGAAAATGGCAAATAATTGTAGGCTACTCGTCCTCACAGAGGCGGCCGGCAGGGGGGGCTAGCGGGCACTCGCCCAGGGCGCCACTTTGAGGGGGTGCATGAAGAAGAAAAATAAAAAATAAAAAGTAGAGTGACGGCCCTGCAAACATTAAGATCGACTCCACTCCTTGCCTGGTTAAACCAGACCGAATACAACAACACCCCCTGGTGGTAGTGCTAGAGGCTGGCAGCTCCAGGCAACTCCACTCCGCCCCCCCCCCCCCCCCCCCCCCCCTCCTCCGGGGATGTGATGTCATATCCATGCGCCAGTATTGAAATTGAAAATATGTTGAGAAAACATCTGTTAAAAAGAAAGCATGGAGTTCGAGTTCTTCACTATGGACATGACTAGACATTATAATATAGCTGCTTGCCCTGAAACATCACATGGAGAGGATCATTTTGTTCCTGACTTACCTATACAAAACACAGACCTCAGGCTCTATCAGCCAGGATATAGGAACTCTATAGTCTTGTCTCACTGTGCGTGACTGTGAAAGAACCATTTCTCCTGACCAGCCCAAGGTAAGACTAAGACAGTCAGATCATGCTTTTATAAACCCTATTATATTAAGCCCAAAATGGTTCTGCCGCCGTGTAGAACCGAACCCCGCAAAAACCCGATTTTTCCGGCCACGCTTCGCGCTGCCATAGGGCGGCGCTATACTACCTCGCCTAGGGTGCAATATAGGTACCAACCGCCACTGCGTCCTCACAACTGTAATATAAAAGTGTGCGTGCATGCTTGCATGCACGCGTGCGTGCGTGCGTGCGTGCGTGCGTGTTCGTACGCACACAGAGCAAGTCTCCATGGTTAGGTGGGGTGGGGTTAAAGGCATGCGGACGGGGGGTGAGTGTCACTGCAAACCTCCTGCATGGACCCTCAGACCACCTGGTAATATGATTGGAGACCCCACCCCCCGACACACACAAACACACACACTCCCCTGGTCAAGGAGAGCTGTGACACACAGTCCTCGTCACGGAAATGGAGTCTGACTTTTATTTCTTTAGGTGACAGATATGTGTGTCCTGCTGCTAAGACATCCTGACACCAAAACACTGAGAAGGAAGAGCAGTGTGTGTGTGTGTGTGTGTGTGTGTGTGTGTGTGTGTGTGTGTGTGTGTGTGTGTGTGTGTGTGTGTGTGTTGGAACTTGGAAGGTGGGGGTGGGGGTGCTGGGGCACTCACTCCATCAGCCGTCTGTCTGGTTCAGGGTGTTGTTTATTTGAAAGACAGAGAGACACCGATTCATTCATTCACATTCATTAATGCTGTACCATGTCAGGATTTCAAACGTTTTCTGTGTGGGTGAGGTCAGGGTGTATACAGTATAGGCCAGTGGTTCTCAACCTGTGGGTCGGGACGCCCAAGGGGGTCCCCACATTACTTTGGGCCGGTCCCCAGATGATTAACTTAATGTGCAACACTGTTTTCTCTCTCAACAGTAAACAAACCATTCCAACACAAAGTTTAAGTGTATAGACTAGAGGGTCTATGCACATTTCGAAAGTGACAATTCAAGGACTTTTTAATACTTTTTAATAATTCAAATTAAACATTGGCCAAATTGTCAAATATTAGAGGCAGAAATTGTGAAAATCGCGTTGTGAGCATGTAGATCTGCTATTTTCACAATAGAACCGTGTTATATACAATGTAATCCCTCAACTCTTAGTGCTCATCAGGGGGATCCCCAGTTAAAATATGATTATTCTGGGCATCACGGCCTGAAAAGGTTGAGAACAACTGCAGTAGGCTATATAGCAAATCGGAGCAACGCAGAATTTTTCAATATACTTCAGCCTGTATACATACACATAAATACAGTACATACATACTGTACATACACACGCCACTGCTATACAGTACAAAGAACCTGTTAAGCCCTTGGCCTGTGTGTCTCCTCAGAGTTTCTCTACTGGTGCCTCAGCTTAGTTTAGGCAGTAATAGGTGATATATCGTCTCATACTGTACAGCAGTTATATTCAACTGGCGGCCTGCGGGCCAAATTCGGCCCCAGCGGTGCTTTCTTGTGGTCCCTGGAGAATATTTCAATGTGAAAATGTATTTAACAAATTACTATTGGATGGTTGGTTGTACAGGATGACCATTTTGAATGTTTTTCATAACAAACCGATAAGAATAAAACGTAGACTCCTATTTAAAATGGAGGAATGTTAACTCAGGGTCCCAAAATTAAAGACCCAAATGCAGTTAAATGTAATATTTGGTGAGTAAGTCACCTTTGAGAAAATACAGCTCACTTCATATGTACCTAAGTATAAAGTATATCTGGTGTTAAATTGTATATAAGTATCAAAAGTAAAAATGCAAATATCCGAAGTAAAAAACTTTTCACAAACAAAAAGGTCAGAAATGTTGCCTGCTTCTACTTCTTCTCTACTTCTCCCTATACCTTCAGAATAATGTAGCTTTCAAGTAGTTCAGCAATTTCCTTTTGCCATAAAGCCATGAAGAAAAGTAAGCCCACTGAATCATGCTCCAAACGTTTAAAATGTATTTTGGTTCCTTTACACCATGGATGTGACGTTTCGATCCTCACAGTTCTTCATCAGACCAAGCCTGGCAAAAGCTTTGTCGTTACATTTCTGTGGCACATCAACATACAAGAGCTCAAGAGATGAGTTCTGACTTCTGAGTGCTCTCCATTTGAAACAATGTCTGGGTCTTTACACTCAGCCCGGTGCTCAAAACAAAAGCAAAAACCTTTCATTCCTATGAAAATGTAAACACTTCACCTTGCCAGCCTGCCTGAAATACTCTCCCCGCGAAGACGTTTCCATGCCAATGACCCATGCAGAACTTACTGAAATATCTACTTCTTTTAACATCAAAATCTAAGCCTATGCTCTATAAAGGACTGGCACAGAAAAAAACTAAATGCATGAATGCAGTATTAGGCCCTAAAGCCCGTATCAGAGTCGGGTCCGCGGTGGATGTGCCGTGTAGTCTTTTTGAGCGTTAACGTTGTAGTTTTATGACTCAAAAAGACTACACGGCACCCGACTCTGATACGGGCTTAATAAGTTACCATATTACCACACACATACTGTATAGCACACAACAAATGGTCAAACGGTGAACATTGTTTGTTAATTTCTGTTGTCACACTTTTGATGCTTTTGTGACATTGCAGTATGATCAAGTAGGCTTTAATCTATGAAAAAAAACACAAACCATTAGAATATGGAGACAGTTTCTGAGGAGGTTTCTTCCCGACAGTGATAGCAACAAAAGAGCAAAAGAAACAAGCGGTGTAATTTAACACAATCTTTTGTGTGGAGTAACAACCAAAAGCCATTGAAGACAGGATCATTCCTGTCATTAGCTCCACAAATGTTATACCATTCTTTCTAAGTGATGTGATTGTTGAGGAGAGATTCTGTTCTCAATGCCTCTTCACCCACTTTTAAAACACGGCCTCAGGAGAATGTTTTTTAGTTAAAGTAATTAGTAATTTGCGGAGCATATAAGAGGGCTCCTGGATAAAGAGCAGAGCATTACTGCAGGAAACTCTTATTGCCTGTCATTGTGTACAGTAGGCCTACATTATACATGCATACATACTACATCAGTGATATTCAACTAGATTAGGCAGTGGGCCACAATTGTAAAATCAATTGATTGGGGGCCACAAGACTGTGACAACAGAAATGAACGAAAATGTTTATGGTTGACCGTTTCATGGTTTGTTGTTTGATATGTCCGATAAGACACAACAATGGACATGTACACTTACCAGTAAGACTCCCTAATCGGGAGATAAGCGACCGTCAGGTCACAGTATACACAAAGAGGCCTGTAAGTGGCATTGGTTAAACCAATGAGGTTGAAGGACTGTTGGAGCAACAGGAGTCGGTGGTCCCCGGGAATTCCCTGTGAGCAGCCCAGTTGGGGTGTTGATTTGGTCATATTTGCACTATTTGGGGAGGTGGCAGGGGGTCCTTGGGGGTCCCTGGGGGTCCGTGTAGGTCCGGGGGTCCTGAAGGTTGTGGTTTGGCAGGCAAGGAGTGTGTGTGGAAAATTTCACATGGATAGGGGCAACGATGGTGGAGATATCAGTAGGGCAAAAGTAGGACGTGACGTGACGTGACGTGACGTGACGTGACAGACAGACAGACAGACAGACAGACAGACAGACGGACGGACGGACGGACGGACGGACGGACGGACGGACAGACAGACAGACAGGCGGTGGAGGTTTTGATAGTAAATGCGACCTGCCGGTCGCAATTAGACCCTGCTTCATACTGCATTAAATGCATTTGATGTTTTCTGTGCCAGTCCTTTATAGTGTACAGGCTTATATTTTGATGTTAAGAAAATAAGTAGATACAGTAAGTGTCTTTGCGGGAAGAGCAGGCTGGCAAGTGTTTACATGTTTGCATGAATGAAATGTTTTTGCTTTTATTTTGAGTACCCGACTGATAAGAGCACAAGATGTTTTTGAAGTTAATGATGATGGAGACAGAATCCAAGTGAATTATTTCTTTGGGGTAAATGGACAGCATCCACTCAAGACCCAGAAATGGTTTCAAATGGATGGATGAACTGCACTCAGAACTCCAGCTCTTGCATGTTGCCAAGCTACCCAGCTCCATGATGAAAAAAGAAATTGCTGAACTTTCAAAATGGTCATCCTGTACCACCCAATAATAATTTGTTAAATTCATTTTTACATTGGAACATGGAATGTTCTCCAGGGGTCACAAGAAAGTTCTGCTGGGGCCGCATTTGGCCCTTCGGCCGCCAGTTGAATATCTGTACTACATACTGTATCTACATACTGTATCTGTACTAGATACTGTACATGCATGCATGCATCCTGCATGGTCGCTGTTTACAGTAATACATGTGTACAGTATGCTTACAATACAATACATACACGCATGCAATACATGCATACATTGTAGATGCTTGTATGTACATTATGTATGCATGCAACCACTAGAGATCTTCGGGCAGGTCCAAGATCCGAAATTACCCGGGATCTGACCCGGTCCGAGCCGCGGCGGCGGGGGCCCGATCCTTGTGGCTTGCATACAGGCCCGGTTCTGACTTGTTCCGCCAGTGCCAGGGGCGAGCAGCAACATGCAACGGTAAGAAAGAAAGAATATTTACACCTCTTCATAATAAATAACGTTGACATTCGGTCATTTCGGATCTCAGCTCCGGTTCCCACATCTCTGCCCGGGTATCGGATCTAATTTTTCTAATAGCAGGCGGGGCCGTTCCTATCGGATTCATCACGTCTCGGGGCTAGTCGGGTAACGGCCTCAAATTCCAAATAATAGACGGGGCCATTTGGTCCGGCTCCATTTTCCCCGGGTCCATTTGGGTTCGGGTACTTAAAATTGGACCTGTGAAGGCCTCTAGCACACACACACACACACATGCACGCAGACAAGCAAGCAATATATGTGCAAACAGCTAAATGCAGTACTTTTTGTCTGTGCTTCCTGTCACTGACTGACTGTGCACTTTGGAACACAACCTGCTGTTGGTGCAGCCCTGGCATTGGAAGGGTGACCTGACCTGCAGACCTCCGCCCAGAGGAACAGATGAGCTGCACTGCTCTCATGGCCGCTCGGCCTGTGTTCCTGGACCAAGCCTGGAAGCCTGCCAGGTCCGCTGCCAGGACAAGCAGGGAGAAAACGTGCCTCAGGAGGCTATGAGGTAATATAAGAAAGTAAGTAAGCAAACAAGCAAGCAGTGGTGTAAAGCAGTGGTTCTCAACCTGTGGGTCGGGACCCCCAGGGGGGTCCCCAAATTATTTTGGGAAGTCAGAATGTGAAACATTTGAAAAATAGCAGATTTTGAGCATTGTGAGCTTGCTATTTTCACAATAGTTATCTGTAGAACCGAGTCAAACTAAATGTTATGCTAGGGTGGGGGGTCCCTACCAGTGGACCCAGTGCTCAGTTCAGCCTGAGAAGACAGCAGCCATGGCAACATTACTGCTGTAGCTCCATGCTTCTCAAACGCCTTCATTTCAAGGACCCCAGTTTGATATGCATTAAATTACCATTACTCTGAGCGTGTACCTATCTTTTTCAAAAGAATTGTTCACTCTCAGGTTTACAGACTCATAAGGGTCAATTTGCACGCACAAGCACACACACAGACAATGGGTGAGTCAATAAAATGGGCTACCGATTCATAGACAGTGATATTTGATTGATCATTGGGGCAGCTTTCCTTATGTTTGAGCAGTTGATTGGTATATGGATTTGGATTGGTACAGTATATTACAGAACAACGTCATGCACTGTATGATGAGTTGGCTGCACTTGCTCTCATGAAATGTAGAGCTTATATACTTAAACACAATATAGATTTCAGGAACCTGTGCTATATATTGCCCACTAGGATCCTTTATTGATTTATTTTGGTTTCCCATCATTTAGTACCTCCACAATTACAACAAGAAAACAAATCGTTGATTCAACAGTGCACAATTCTTGGCAAGAGCCTGTGCATTTCAGTAAAACACAATGCAATATGTAAAAGCAAACTCTAGTCCCTTTCCTGCTCCATGAAAATTCAGACGTTCTGCTTATGCTGTGCTTCCCAGTATTCAGGCTATGGAAGTGAATGACAGGATATGTGCTGGCAGGCCGTCAGGAATCGATTTGGTTGCATCACAGCAGCATCACTTGGGAGACAGACCTTGCATGCGCACCACCCAGGACTCCATATTTATTGTTAGGAGCCTTTGGACGCAGCTGAAGCAGTGAAGGCCTTTCATCTCTCTGTCTATATGTAGAGAGAGAGCAACACAAAACTACATGACCTGGTTTCCAATGGCTACAAAGCCTTAAGTTTGGTGAGTGATTCTGACATGCATAACATTCACACAATCCGTCATTCTTTCCCAGCGTCAAGTCCTCCCGCGTCAATCACAGAACCGTGAAATGCTCAAAGACCTGCTTGTCAAATTTAATTTACAAATCCACATTTATATTTATATTTTAGCATGCGTTAAAGGCTGCAGCATATCGTCACTGTCGGGCAGAAACCTCGTATCTCCAAGACAAGTTTCAAATTTGTATTTTTTCACAAGGTAAAGCCCTGCTTCATCATACAAAGCCGTCACACAAATGTAGTGAAAACAGCCGATCTACAAGCACACAACGCCTCACACCGCGAGGCGTTGTGTGCTTGTAGATCCGCTGTTTTCACTAGTTTAAATCTTTTTTTAAAATGATAAATACCTGTCCAACGGTTTTGGACATACAAGGTTTCCACCCGACAACGACGATATCTTTTTAATGGAAGGGACACAATTGTTGGCTCCCAGCCCCTCCTGATAGATAACTGTCATGCTTTGTGCGAAACCTATCAAGAGCTAAACAGCAGCGAGCAAGGCTCATTCCAGGTACACCGCCTATATATCCACATTCTGTCAACCACTTGCCATTTTGTTTCCACATTGTTACAACATGTGCCCTTTAAGGCAGCAACACTCATTACAGTCTGGAAGGAAGGAGTACACTAAGTGTGTGTGTGTGTGTGTGTGTGTGTGTGTGTGTGTGTGTGTGTGTGTGTGTGTGTGTGTGTGTGTGTGTGTGTGTGTGTGTGTGAGAGAGAGAGAGAGAGAGAGAGAGAGAGAGAGCGAGAGGGAGAGCGAGAGAGAGAGGTCTCTGTGGGATTGTCTGCCCAGCACCAGAGCTATAGAACACCCAGAGAGCTTAAAGTGATATAAATGGCCCTGAATGACAGAGTAAATCTGCATGATGACAAATAACCTCTTTGAAGCCCATGCCGTGGCCAATAGGATAGCAGTTTTGTATTTTAAAAAGGAGTGGCTGGTGTGGGAGGAAAAAGAAAAAAAGAAAGAAAAGAAAACCGGGGCCCCTTCGACAATGTCACCGTGATGGTGTTACTGTGTAGCCACCGCAGGAGAGAGAGAGTGAGGCACTTATCTAAATAAGAATGTCACACCTGCTTACCTCTATATTACCTTGTCCCCAACCACACACACACCCAAACGGCATACACACAACCAAACGGCGTACACACACCCCAACGAGTCAACGACACACACATCCACGCACAAATGCACGCGTGCACCCACGCGCGTGCGCACACACACACACACACACACACACACACACACACACACACACACACACACACACACACACACACACACACACACACACACACACACACACACACACACACACACACACTCGCGCATGCAAGAGAGTACCACAAATTAATATATTTCTTTTTGCTGCCCTGTCCAACACGTGCCGTAATTCATCACAATTCTGCGCTGGCATGCAGCGTAATGCATAAACTTAACACGTTGTCTAGTTGCAAAATGGAAATGGACTTCTGAAGAAATGAGCAATTTCCCCGTGGAAGGATTGGAAATTTGGTGCAAGGCCGCTGGTGGCCGTGACCTGTCATCAATCACTTGAAGACTGGTGGGAGACAGAGGCACGGAGAGGGGATATACCCACCATGGTGACCAACCTGGCTACACACTGCACTGGCATACTGGCCATGCTGATGTTATTGCTGTTAACCCTATCTGAAACCAAGCCATAGCTCTATGGAAACTAATCCAGAACCCTGAAAAACTCCAAATGAACCATCCAATCAAACTTTATTTTAACAGTTGACCAAAGTGCTGCACAGCAGGCATAACAGCAAATAAAAACATAATGCAATACAAACAAACACACACTACGATTAAACATGAGTACAATTATCAATCTGGGTTAAAAGCTAATAAGCTAAATACTAATTAAGATGGGTTTTAATACAATCCATCTTAATTAGTATTTAGCTTAGATAATGTGGGAAACAGCCAGACATGACGAGGTAGCTGGTTCCACAATTTGGGAGCTATGCAGCTGAGAACGCTTGCCGCCCTCTTTGCTTAAGCCTTGTCTTAGGTCTGACAAGCAGCAATTGGTAACCTGAGCTCACTGATGGAACATAATTCAAGAACATCAGAGACATAAACTGGCTCTAATCCATTTAAAGATTCAAAAACAAACAATACAATCGTACAATGGATCCTAAAACGTATGCCTACTGGGAGCCATGCAGTGCAAAGGGAGGCCAGCATGGGGGTGATGTGTTCTCGTTTCCGAGTTCCTGTTAAAAGGTCTGTGGCAGCGCTTTGGACTAGCTGCAAGCGAGAGAGGAAGACTTGGGTGATGCCGGCATAGAGGGCATTGCAGTAATCGAGGCAAGAAGTAATAAAAGCATGTATCACCCTTTCAAAGTTACTAAAAGGACTTGGCCTATGATAAAAGTTGTAACTGCATGTTAAAAGTTGATTTTATAACAGCATTTATCTCCTTATCAAATTTAAACGGATTGTCCACTTTCAACAGGGAAACAGTGGAAGGGCCTCTCTCCACATACACACCCATTGTAACTTCAAACTCCATTTTAACCATGATAGATTCATTAAAAACACCCATTATTTTTTCTGGTGTCTCAAACGACCCTCCTAATACGTGAGCAGGCCGTGTTTCATTTATTTTTAATAATTATTTGGGAAAATGGAAAAAATGAAATACAAAAATATACCGGTAATTATTAAAAATAAATGAAAAATGTTATCGAAAAAGCATGGCCTGCTCACATATTAGGAGGGTAGTACGAGTCACCAGAAAAATAAATTGGTGTTTTTAATGAATCTATCATGGTTAAAATGAAGTTTCAAGTTACAATGGGTGTGTGTGGGGAGAGGCACTGGGCCTGGAGGGCCTGGTAACATTTACATTAAATATCTAAATATTGAATCAAGCAAATTAAAAACTGTTGAGGGTGTTCATAAAAGCCTGATTGTATCGTCTAATACAATTACCAAAAGTTTTTTGAAAGTGAAATATCCCTTTAATATCACTCAACTATTAAGACACCAAGTATGAGTGTATACTGTATGCTTTATGGTTCGCTTAGTTCTGAGCCCTTAGGAAGTATATAAGGGTATTTACAGTACACTGCATTTCTTAATTCTGTAGTTTGTTGCCATGTTCATGAATATGTTCTGTCCCTCCAAAACAAAGTAAAGTATCTGTGCAAATACTGTCCAAACTCCTATTTTATCATTTGCTTCTTGCTACCAAAAAGCAAACAAGTCAGTCTGCCATGAGGAAATCTTCTTGATCTTCTTCAAACTCTACACACAATACATTAAACCAATGGGGCTATCCTGCAGATTATGGCAGATATTGTATTAAGGCTTGAAATATGTTGTTTATCCATGCCAATATTTGTTCTTTCTAAGATTATGTAAATTATAATGGCAAAAGTTGTTGTTAGAAATTAAGACTGCCAAAGAGCTCCATCTATAACTGCTATAATAGCTGAATTTCAATCTGGGAGATCAATAGAGGTTTATCTTATAATCAGAAATTATCTTATCTCTTACAGTATCTTGTCTTGTCTTCTATTATGATTTTTAATAGAAGTTATACGGTGTAACGTGTAACCTTCATTTTGGTATTCATTTTGGTAAAGCCTCTGGTAGGCTACTATTAGCATGCATGCACTGTTGTCATTACATTGTCTGTCTTTGGACTGAAGAACTGTCTATGGCAGAAGACAGTTCCATACTAAACCATGGCCAAAGCATGTCCCAAAACTAATGAGACAGGCTCTGAGAGTAGAGTATACTGTACTTTTGAAAGCGTAGTCAGTTTATCACATCTCTCGCTCCAAAGCACTGTGCCTGTGTTCTGTTGAACACAGATAATTAGCATTGTTTATGGGTTCCTAAAATGTCAACCTGAACAAGTCTGTATCCCTGAATAGCGGCAGCTGTGTGCATTCAGTCTCCCTCAAGCACACCGTTCTGAAAGCCTTTGTCTTATCAGTGATTATCAACTTTTCTCAAGTTTTTTCCATCATAACTGAAAATGGAAAAACAAGAAGAACCTAACTAAAGGTGGCAAGACATTATAAGATAATCAGGGCATTGAAATCTGGTAGCATCACACTCTATAGGATAATCGTTTAAGATTCTCTTACCAGATAATCTAAACATGCACACACCACACGCAGTGCCGATTTAAGAATTCCCGGGCCCTGGCGCTTCTCCAAATCGAAGGACCTCCCGCCCGACCCGACCGATCGACCGAACGACCCCCGGAGGAGTACACGCGCGTCTCCCTGTTTGGGAGAAAGTCTTTCTCTGTCGCCCTGTGTGCTGTTCAGTAGCGATCCAGGTAAATATAAAATATCAAACATCTTAGAAAATAGTCTGGCGACTCCGACTGTCTTCCGAGCAACTCGGCAGGGTTGAGATTGAACCCTCACACTAGACAATATTTATGCCCGAGATTCGAGTCGTTAAATGCCCCGATTATCGTGTATAGTGAAAGGCTAACCTTTAGGCATCACATAATGGGTGTTCTCTGCTGGGTAGATCTCTCTCTTCATACTTCTAGGCCCTAATCATTCATGAAGAACAGCTGAGACAGGGAGGGGCATTCAGAGCAATTTCAGGTTGAGTGGCATGTGAGTGTCTAGCCATAGACCAGGGCAGCAAAGCCGGGTAGAGACAGAAACTAATTAAAGGACAAATGTAAGCATTAGTGAACAAATACGGTAATTATGCTGCAGAATGAGCTGTGCCTATGTGCAAGCACATACAGTAACAGACATTCATCAGCTTCCAAAAAATGTTGTCCTCACAAGTATAATACAATTAAGTGTGTGTGTGTGTGTGTGTGCGTGCGTGCGTGCGTGCGTGCGTGCGTGCGTGCGTGCGTGCGTGTGCAGGGACGTGCTGGCCATTGGGAAAAGTGCTGGCCATTGGGAAAAGCGGGACAACTCCCGAACGGCCGATTCATTCCCGGCCGGTCCAGGCCGGCCATTAGGAAAAAATGTAACTGTTTGCACAAAAGTAAAAATTAAACTGTTTGCACAAAAGTAGTGAAAACAGCCGATCTACAAGCACTCAACGCCTCGCACCGCGAGGCGTTGTGTGCTTGTATATCGGCTAGTTTAAATAATTTTTTTTAAGTTTTTTTTAAGTTTTTCACTAGTTTAAATAATTTTTTAAATGATAAATACAAAACAAACGGTTTTGGACATACAAGTTTTCCACCCGACAACGACGAAATGGCTTGTCACTTGTCATGATCTGAAATGGCAAATCTTTGAGTAGCAGCAGCTACTATATCTCTCTCTAAAGCGCGCAATGAGGGCCTCTCCAATTCTTTTTCCCGGGCTGAATCAGGGGCCCAGCACGTCCCTGTGTGTGTGTGATGGTGCAGTGTGTGGAGACCTCTCTCAACCATCTGGATGCTGTAGCGTCTCTCTCTGTGTCTGATCTCACTCTGATGAAGACCAGATGTTCTCCCTCGCTGCCACTTCCCAGCAGGACCCCCCCCCCCCCCTCCCCCCGCCCGTCTCTCCCACCCCACCCCACTCCACACACACACACACACACACACACACACACACACACACACACACACACACACACACACACACACACACACACACACACACACACACACACACACACACACACACACTTAATTAACACTGATATACACATGCATGAAACGTGCTCCCTCGCTCACTCACTTTGCAGACACAAATAAATACAATATAAATGAGAGGTTTGAGAATGCGTGTGTGCAATGTTAATCGTCTTCGCTCTGCACTGAGCACAGTTTTCATGTTCGCTCCACATTTATATCATAATAAGTTGGGGTACTTTTTTTGGTATATTTTCCTGGAGATGTGTCCTTAGTTAGGGATTAACCACTTAAACCCCATAATGGTTGAGCGGTGTCCCTCAGGGCTCTATGCTTGTGTATTTTATGTTTTCTGTTAATGTGCGAAAAGCTTTGTGTAAGCTTGTCAATAAGCTATTTTCAGCAGATCGTCACTGTCGGGCAGAAACGTCTCCAAGTTTCAAATTTGCATGTTTTTTCGTAAGGTTAAGCCCTGCTCCATCATACAAGACTGTCACACAAATACAAACCGGTTTTGGACATACAATGTTTCCACCCGACAACAAGGAGATGCTGGGGTTTAAGTGGTTAAGTGTCTTGCTGAGGGAAACTTGGACACATAGACCGGAACCGGGGGCACGCACCTACAACATTCTTTTCCCCCAGACGACCTCTCTACAGTTCCAGCTACGACCGCCACCAAAGGAAACCAAGAATAATAGAATTGACAGAATCTTGGTACAGACTCAGTCTGTGTGTGACCTTCCTTCCCTGAAGCTGAGCAGTTCAGCCAGACACTCTCGAGTCTTGTCAAGATGAAAACCCTTGATTGCAATGATATTGCGCTGTACTTGGTGGTGTGGGCTCTACACCCCGCGATGCTCCCGAACAATCTGCGCAAGCATGACACAGTTATTACATGACATGATGCTAGACATATGAACCCTAGGGCAGAATCCGCGAACACAATACATTTACAATATCATAAAAATACACCTGCATTGAACGACATGCTGACATGATGAAAACCTACTGTAGGATGTTACTACAGGAGGAGGATTGGGGGGGGGGGGGGGGGGGGTGACGGGAGTTTGATCACTGTATATGAGGTGTCATTTGTAGCAAGGAGCGATGTTTAACATGTAAAGAGTGAACGTCAGTCTGCTTAAATAGACCTCCTACTGTAGTTGAACCATTATAGGCTGCATGTATGTATGGAGTGTGGGACCAGCTTGACTTATTACATACTGTACCTGCCTGGAGTAGTTCACCCCCCAAAACATGACTTTTTCTGTCAATTACACATCCCATGAAGCCTTGAATTCTTGGAGAATGTTTTGTTTTTGTTGCTTTCCTGAGCTAATAATTTGATGGGGGGGACTTTTGCAATACTGCTTTGCGATATATCCATTTAAAGGAGTAGTTCACCCCCAATAATATTTTTTTGTTTTTTGTCACATTCCTAAGACAAAAATTTGATTCAAGTAAATTTACCCCCATTGATTCTGACATCCGGAACGAATGGGGGTAAATTTATTGTTATCACATTTTTGTCTTGGAATGCAACAAAAAACTAAAAATATTATTGAACTCTAGTCTCCATGGCATGACTAATCAATAAAAAAAAAGTCATTTCGGGGGTGAACTACTCCTTCAAGAGTGGTATTCAGATATTTGGTGGAAATCTATTTAATTCACTTCAAGCTGTCTGCTTGTTGTGAAATACAGGTCAACAAGGGAATTTGAAAAAAATCGGGAAAATGCGAGATAGGAAGGTCTATATAGCAAAGTAGAAAATCAACACTCACCCTACCCTCAATAGGCCTACCCACTGTTTTCAACCACTGTTAACTTGCCCTTGAGCAAGGCACTTTACCTCCAACACTGTATAACGTGTTCTTAGTAAATGAATGCCCTATTGATCACACCACAGTACTGTGTCACACAAAAGCATCAAAAGTAGCATATCGAAAAGTGCAGCGTTCCGAGCTTGTAGATATGTTACTATCTGCTATTTTGAAACCTGGAAAAGTAACAGTCTTGGACATCTTCTTCTTTCGTGTATCATCGTCCTTGATGATTGGTTGACAACATTGTATTTCTTGTTACTTAGGGGAGGCCATAATTATGAGGTTTCCACCAGACAGAGACAAAATAAGGCAGCTCCCCCGCTATGAGTGTGTGTAACTGTACTAGTCCAACCACTTGCATTGCGTTGCACCATACCGAGTTTGAACAAGGCAGTGTTGGAAACTAGCTCTTTGTTCTGCGTTTGAGGGCTTGAAATTATTATGTCTCATTCTTGCTTTCAAAAAGAAAACTGTGCCTCCAAAATGATCTGTTTTTAGCCCTTTGCCACCCCTCCTCTATTCATCTCTGCTATCTTCCCATCCAATGATGACTCACTGGAGTCTTTGTCCCCCACAGAATAAAGCAGCGCTCCCTCACTCCTGCTTCACTTGACGGACGCAGACAGCCTGATGTGCGCTTGATTGAGAAAATCAGTAGAATTCTTCTGATTCTTTCTGAACAAAGCCTTTGCTATCTGACTGGCATTGGGATTACCACTGGCATCTTAATTAGAGGCCTGCCAAGGCAAATTGTGTTAAATGCTTTTCTCTGCATGGATAGATAGTACAGCATATTCCTCTGCTGGTGGTCCCAGTGCGGAGCTCCAAGCAAGGACCCCTTATCCTCCTGCTTACTCTTATGTTTACTATTTAAAAATCTTACTTACATTTATTTATTTTTTCTGTGTCTGTCCCTTGGGTCATGCTGTTCTGACATGACAAAGTATTTCCCGTGTGGGATATATCCATCTATCTGGTGGTGTTTTGTTGCAGTATGCAGTTAATGCGGTGGTGTAATCAGCATAGCATTTCACTCTGGAGAGTCTGCTCCTGTGACATATCCAGCCGTAGTCATTTAAACAATAATACAATAAATACAATCACTATAATCATTATGATAATCAATTCAGAGGAAAAACACCAACAGCAACAAAACAATAACAATTAGATGCTCATCTTTTAGCTTACGAAAAATCAGGAGAGAGAGAGTGAAAATACACTGGAAGATAACAGTTCAAGTGAAGTACTGTAGTAGCCTAAACAATTGAAAAGTGATAGCAGTGATGAGGGTTTACTCTACAACCTTTTTGCAATCAGGTTGTGCAAGCAAGGGCTGAATTGTTTGTTGTCTGACCACATTGACAAAACATATGCACCTACACACAGGCACACACACACACACACACGCACACGCACACACGCACACACACGCACACACACGCACACACACGCACGCACACACACGCACGCACACACACGCACGCACACACACGCACGCACACACGCACGCACACACGCACGCACACACGCACACACACAGAAGGGCTGCCTCTGGCAGACCCGGCCACCCACGGTGAAACATTCAGTCATAACAACAAGCTGCCATTTTTGCCCGGGCGCCTCTCTCTCTCTCTCTCTCTCTCTCTCTCTCTCTCTCTCTCTCTCTCTCTCTCTCTCTCTCTCTCTCTCTCTCTCTCTCTCTCCGACTAGCAAGCGTCCAGTCCCAGTTATAGAATCTATTGACCAACACTGTGGGCTCCTCTCACTGTGTTCTCCTGACTGAAGCTGACTGGGGTGTCCGCAGGGAGGGAGCTGACCTCCCCAACGCAGCCAAAGGTCACACAGCAGAGGTATGGCTTTCTAATGCAATGCCCTTTAGTCGGCGTCTGAACCGCCAGCTACTGTATTCCCCTCACATATCACCGCTGGGGCGAAACCTTGTATCTCCAAATTTCAACTTTAATCTTTGTTTTGTTCTGTTTTCTAAAATTGATGAAGTACCTGTACTTCGTCCTACAAGAGAGTCGTGCAGTAGAGGAAATGGCCGATCTACAAGCTCATGCATTGTGCGCTTGTAGACCTGCTGAAAGTTAAGGTGAAAGTGTTAAAGTCTGTCGGTTGATATCGTTTCTGTCGGGCAGGAACCTCTTAATAGTGTGGTTGCCCTGCAGACTAGTACTTGCCCAATGTATTCTTCCATCCATCCATCTTTCCACCTTTCCATCTTTCCGATAAACCTTTTTTCCCACAGTTTTGGTGGCACGCACTTCGGGCGACCGGCTTCATCGGGACACGTCTGGGTGACACACGTACATATATAAATGTATTCGTGAACACATGTTCTCCATTGACTTTAATTAAAATTTTAACTTTTCCCCAAATATGGAGATGACTGACATCATAGATGTCTGACATCATAGACCACATGAGACTGACCCAGTATGTCCATATATGGGCATTCCAAGATCTCCATATATGGGCATAAAAGGGACAAAGACTGACATATATGGCCATTAATTTATTAGTGATAAGACAGAATTAATTTGCAAGTGTGACTCTCGCCACGGCAACCACACTTGCAATTTCCATATTACAGCATGGCGCAAAACAACGTGTTTTGAGCTTGTGGATCTGCTACTTTTGCTATTTTTGAATTTGTAAGAGTTTTGGACATATGAGGTTTCCACAAGACAGAGACGAATCTACTCCTGTGCGGGGGGGTGAAGTTTCTCTGTATGTGTGTGTGTGTGTGTGTGTGTGTGTGTGTGTGTGTGTGTGTGTGTGTGTGTGTGTGTGTGTGTGTGTGTGTGTGTGTGTGTGTGTGTGTGTGTGTGTGTGTGTGCGTGCGTGCGTGCGTGCGTGCGTGCGTGCGTGCGTGCGTGCGTGCGTGCGTGCGTGTGTGCGTGTGTGTGTGCGCTTGTGGGGGAAGGGAGGGGGGGTCTTTGAGGGCCCTAAGGGGGGCTTTGAGAACCTGGCATATGAGCATCAACTCCCAACAGGCATTTGTACAGATAATTCAGTCCAATGGCCGGGGCTTTATTGTGATTACGGCACCAGTACTTGTGAAATTGAATAAATAAAGCAATAGGCATTCACCTCGAGATCGCCCAAGGACTCAGTGAGGGATGTGGAGAGAGGCAGGTTTTTTTTTTCCTCCAACCCTAACACCCCCAGACATAGAGATGCTGTTTTCTGATAAGGCAAACCGAGGAGAGAGAAGCTATCAAAGCCCAGCTATGAGGAGGAGCATCGCCGAGGCTCAGTAAACCCATTCACATAGCATGTAATCACGAGCGTTGTCATACAATTTCTCTTTTATGTTCCTCCACATCCTAATATTACACAGTTTAATATGTGGGGCGGGGGGAGGTGGAGTGATAAGACTTGTTTAATGTATTGGGGATGTGCTGAAGGAGAAAGCTTTGATCTGTACGGAAAGAGGATATTCGATGTGTCATTTACTTCTCCCGGAGACTGAAGAAGCCTTGAGGTGATTTGATCTACTATTAGACATACAGTAAATGGTAGAAATACAAATAAAAAAGACATATTGACAACACAATATATGTAGAATATTACAACCACAGCATATAGTACAGCCTGACATATGAAATATTATCCAGTCACCTAAGACCCCCCCAAGGAAGATTTCTGTGTGAAATTGACTTGGCAGTCTAGTTTCTCACACTTTGAGCAAAAATCATGAATAATTTTATGAGTCCTGACATTGCTGTAGTTGTGTAGGACTTAACGGCCCCCGTTTGCACGTTCAAATATTCCTTTAATGTCGACTGACGCAACCTGTTGCAAGAGCAGATAATGAGCGTGGAGGAGTGGGCTGCTAGACGATGGGATTAGTGGCCAAAAGTAATTCACCCCCTCCCAGCAATTAGAGCATATTAACTTTGTAATTACCATTATTGTAGTGGTTAAAAAGGAAAGCATTGTGTAAAAAAAAAAAAAAAAGGAAAAAGAAAACTGGTGTTCGCGACCCTGTACAGAACTCCTTTATTAAGCTTGAATTCTTATTAAAAAATCTGAAGGTCCAATTATATGTCAGTCTGGCAATTAGTCATTAGATTTACTATTAAAGCACCCCCCCCCCCCCACACACACACACACACACACTCTTAGTCTACAAATATCAAATGCCCAGATCCAATCTCTCCCAAGCTGCCAAATGGCACAATCTCCCCCTACAAAGCATTGTGGAGCTTTGTCACACTCCAGAATGCCTCCACAAAGAGCACTGCAGTCCTATTAGCCAAGTAAACCAATCACACAGTGAAATCAGATGCCTTTCTTTCTGCTCCCACCGGAGATAATATGGCTGGAGATGAAAGCAGTAATGAGACGCATGCTCTTACAGAAACACCTGAGGTGAAACGGCTCACATTGTTTGCCGGAAAAACCATGTACGTCCAAAATAATAATAACCAGTAAGACTCCCTAATCGGGAGATAAGCGACCGTCACGCCGCATACACAAACTTTAGAAGGCAATCATAGCCAATCAGGAGGGAATATGGGAAATGGGACAGATCCATGTTGATGACATGACTTTAGAGGTACTATGTATACCGCTTTGCATGAATTTAGGCCAAAATCTGTAGGAGCAGTGTCCAAAAATGTGTTTTGCAAAAATCGGCCTGATAGTGGCGCTACAAGGGACCATGTGAGAAATCAGGGGCGGAGGATGTGATTTGTCATCCAAGGAGTGTGTGTGTGTGTGCAAAGTTTGGCATCGATAGGGCCAGCGGTGGCGGATATAAGAGTAGGACCAAAAGTGTGAAATGACTTGACAGACAGATGGACAGACAGCCGGTGGAGCTTTTCATAGTAACTTGCGACCTGACGGTCGCAATAATAATAATAATAATAACTAGAAATACTGTTCCTTCGAAACAGTGTGGGCTCGATTCCAACCCAAAACAATAATAGTAAAAGTGTCAAGTTCCCAGGCAATGCTCTCTTTCATTTTACTGACGTAAAATGGTAATGCAAATACAATGTAGACAAGCAGTGTTATTACATGAACTTAAAGGACCAGGTCACCTTTGGGACAACCAGATCTTATTTTATTGTTGTGTGGGGACACGATCAACACAATGTTGAGTTATTTTTTGTGTTCAATCTGTGTTTTTAGATATTTTAGTATTTCAGTATGCTACAACTGGTCATATGATGCATTTTGCATCATATGATGCATGAGATGATGCAATATCATGCTACAAAGCATCATATGACCAGTTGTAGCATGCTGAAATAATAAAATATCTAAAAACACAGATTGAACACAAGAAATTACAGGATTGTGTTGATCGTGTCCCACACAACAATAAAATAAGATCTGGTTGTCCCAGAGGTGACCTGGTCCTTTAAAGGTATGGACAATTAAATCAAAATAAAATTAAAATATAATGTGGACGGGTAACCAACAACAAAAGTTCGAGACCAGTAGCATGTTGGGAACTGAAGTTATGGCTGTTTAAAGCCTGGGAAGAAAGATGGGGAACCTGTGTGTGTGTGTGTGTGTGTGTGTGTGTGTGTGTGTGTGTGTGTGTGTGTGTGTGTGTGTGTGTGTGTGTGTGTGTGTGTGTGTGTGTGTGTGTGTCTTAGGGGTCCCTGAACTACACTTTGCAAACCAGCAAACCACATCAAAGTAATAGTACGCAGATGGTCCTAATATTGACAAGCTTTTTAAAAACAGCAGATCTACAAGATCACAACATGTCGCAATGTCACATTGTAGATCAGCTTCTACGTGATTCATCTACCGTATGTTTTGTATTAATAATAAAATCTGCAAAGTAACAAGTAACTAAAGCTGCCAAATGCAATTGCAGTGGAGTATAAGTAACAAAAGTGTAAAGTAAAAGTTGGTATACAGTACGGGACATGCTGATCCAAATGCATATGGGATATACTAGGATTCAAATGCAGACAGGCTGAAATTCATGGCTTTTAAAGTGTTTGGGGTGTGGTTTTGCCAGGTGGGTCCACTTCGGTTGATCGTCTGATTTGGAAATGCATTGGTTGTGATATCTCCCTGACAACCAACAACAACCACACAGAGTGCCCCTGCGGGTTCTAGGATATATACTGTAAAGCCCATCGCCCGGGAACCTTATTCTTTTTAAGTTAAATTTCTAAAACACTACAAAACATGTGTCAAAGACAAATACAAGCAAACGTCTCCACAGTAACACAGTAACAGTTGTTTGTGTGTCAGTGTGTGTGTATGCGTGTGTGTGTGCGTGTGTGCGTGTGTGCGTGCGTGCGTGTTAATAATTATTATTATTATTAATAATAAAATCTGCTAAATAAAAAGTAACTGAAGCTGTCAAATGCTGTATTTATAGTAGAGTATAAGTAACAAAAATGGAAATTAGAGTAAAAGTACCTAAAAATTGTACTGTAGGTACAAGTACTTGTTTGTATATACTTGAGTAAATGTACTTGGTTACTTTGCAGCACCACTAGCCTTACATTAAGACGTCTCTGCCGAGACTTTCGCATTGTCACTGCAGGGCCGACTTATGTAAGGCTACATCACCACAGAACAGCCAATGACAGCCAAGCCTTTAATCACAGCTGTGTCAATCAGTAGAGTGGAGAGGGACATTTATTTATAGTTTTAACTATAACTATAGTTTTATACATCACACAGCTTAGACATTTGGATCAAATCAGACAGCAGACCTGTGTGAACGCATTGATATAAATAGCATATCTGAAGTGTGAATATTGCAGCCACAGCGACTTAATATAAACATGGGTCCCTTTCCTCTGTCTCACTCTCTCCCCACTCACTAAACCCCATTGGAAATGCATTGGGTGCTTAAAGTTAAACATTTTTATTTTTTTATAATTAAACTACAAAACATTTCAAAACCAAAAGTACAAGCACACGTGTCCTCAGTAAGCTGAACACATAAAAATTTGAATGGTGTTGAAAGGTGTAAGCGTTTAAGAGATGAAGCGCGCCAAAGTTTTGAGGAGATACTGACTGACTGACTGACTGACTGATAGATAAATAATGAAGATAACATACGTGTGCTCGCCTTCCAGGCGAGCCCACAATTATTATTATTATTATAATTATAATTACTTTTCAGGGGAATGAAAAAATGAATACAATATAGTTAATATTTTAGTCACAAGTTCTTGTTTATATCGGATAATTTTGATACTCTACCCTTTTCAACCTGGTGTCTGTATTTTAGGCATGGCATTATACGTATACTGTAGGCAAACATTTTGTTTTGTTGCTGCCAGGCATAAATCTCACAATTTGAACTTTTTGTAAATTAACGTCCTACTTGATCATACTACAGCGTCACACTAAAGCATCAAAAGTATAGCAGATCTACAAGCTCGTCCCGCTGTGCAGCGTGCCGTGTTTTGAGCTTGTCGGATCTGCTTCTTTTGCTATTGAACAGTTTTGGACATACAAGGTTTCCACCCGACAGAGACGATTTATGAAAAAAAGAAAAAAGAAAACACAAAGATGAAATACTGCATGCAGATACACGGTTTCTTAGCGACTGACGATATGCTTCATACAGTATCGCAAAGTGATTGAAATGAGATTTCTCTGCGTTTGTTGTTTAGTCATATTATTTCTGTCTCAAATGAGAGAGGCTACAATGTAATATAAAACAAAGACATTCGCCCAATTGAGGGAAAATCGGATTTGGACACATTTCCCAGGAAACGTTCTGTGTGTTTATTGAATAATTTTTATGTATTATTTTTTTTTGCTGCAGAGGGGGATAGATGCAAATTGTTATGCAGAAGCAAAGCCCTTTGTCCCTCTGATCCCCCTGTGTTTCATGTAAAAGCCTTCACTCCACACAGATTGAAAATCAATTTGCCATCTGAGATTGTCATATTCCTCCTCACCTACCAGTCTGCCCACAATTATTGTGTCGCAGCCACTTCTACCAGTGAGAGCCTCCCCTGAGTGCCAAATGCATTTTGTGCGTGCGTGCGTGCGTGCGTGCGTGCGTGCGTGCGTGCGTTCGTTCGTGCGTGTGTGTGTGTGGGTGGGTGTGTGTGAGTGGGTGTACAATGCTTGTATTACTACACTTGTGAGGGCCAAATGGCCTCACAACAATCACAGTAGAATTTGAGAAAAAGACGTGAGGGCGATTTATGTTGCACACCAAAAACAGCCCGACATACAAGAAGCTCACGACAAGCAACGCCCTGTGAGCTTTTATAAATCGCCTATTTTCTGAGTATAACTGGCTTTAGGTTTAGGGTTACAATTTCCTCACAATTATAGTAATGCAAATGTGTGTGTGTGTGTGTGTGTGTGTGTGTGTGTGTGTGTGTGTGTGTGTGTGTGTGTGTGTGTGTGTGTGTGTGTGTGTGTGTGTGTGTGTGTGTGTGGAGGCTGTCCTCCTTTCCCTTTGGAAAGAGATGAAGCCACCAACCTGGCTGTGAGTGTCACATGGACCCTCTCTGCTCTAAAGACAGGGGTCAGGAGTGTACAGTTCTAATCTTCTTTAGCTTTCCACAGAGTCGAGTGTTCAAGCTCCTCTACACTCCCCCCCTCTCTCTCTCAGTCACACTCTCACTCTCTCTCTCTCTCGCACACACACACACACACACACACACACACACACACACACACACACACACACACACACACACACACACACACACACACACACACACACACACACACACACACACACACCGAGGAGCTCTAAGTGTCCCTGACAGCCTATTGATTATCCCAGGTCTCATGTGCAGCGCGCTCCTCACATTAAGCTCACTGCAGCCCGGCTGACTTCTCACACACGGTACAAGCCTCCCAACGACCTCCAGATGGACACCCAAATGTCAGCGTTCCATACCAATGAGGAACACAGAGGAATATGTCGCTGCTGTCCGGTGTAAACCTTGTATGTCCAAAACCGTTCGTTTTGTATTCATCGTTTAAAAAAAATGATTTAAAATAGTGAAAATAGACGATCTACAAGCACACAACGCCTCGCGTTGCGAGGCGGTGTGTGCTTGTAGATCGGCTATTTTCACCAGTTTTGTGCGACAGTCTGGTATGATGAAACAGGGCTTTACTTTAGGAAAAAACATACACATTTGAAACTTGGAGATACAAGGTTTCTGCCGGACATTGACGATATAGGCCACAGCTCCAGGACGTGCTGTCGAGCAGCTTTGGTGGGGTTTACTGTCGCTCCCCGTGGCATCTGGGCCTTATAGTGTGATTTAGCTTTTCATACGATGAAATGAAATGTGTGGGGAGGAGGGGGGGTATTGCTACAGCTATTATAGTCCAGGATTATAGCCCTGAGTTGGAATATGTCGGCCTCAGATCTGTTTTCTGTAGGGCACTGGGTTCTCAAACATGCTCATGTCAAGGACCCCCACGTTGATAAAGGCCAACAGTATGGTGATGGACCCCCATTTGAACATGTTGTGACATGCAGTCCCATAATAGAAAATCTAAAATTCTTCTTCTTTTTTTTTAAAGATGTTTTGGGCTTTTCTGACTTTATTGATACACAGTAGACAGCTAAGCAGAGAGAGATACAGGGAGTGCCACGCAGCAAATGTGATTGTGTCTGTACATTGTCCAGCCCTAGCTGTCGGTCAACATGGTTCTCAGTGTGCTTTTATTCAGAGTAACGGGTTTGCATGCTGGGGCGTCGCATCAAATTCTGGGCCCTGGGTACAAGGATTCACTGCGGGCCCCCCATGAATGTTCTTCATAGGGGGAGGGGGTTAACCCATTTAGATTATTTTGTGCTTTAACTATTGAAAAATAGCAGACATATAAGCTCACAGCGCGGCACCGAGTGCCGCGCTGCGAGCTTGTAGATCTGCTATTTTAGAAAAATAGAGAATTTTTATTTGAAGTCTTTGAATATTTCAAATCCTTCTAAGGTTTTTTGAAAAACCTATATTAACCATCTCAAAATATTTAGTTCCAGGGACCCATCCAGAAGCAAATGTTTGCTTAAAAAATAAATGTATTCAAAGATTTGCACACATTTTCACAACGTTTCAAAAATAGCAGATCTACAAGCTCGCAGCATGGCACCCGGTTTTCAATAGCTAAAGTATAATATAGTTACGGCCCCTCCACCTTGGGCCCAAGTAACTCAGTCCCACTCCCCCCCCCCCCCCCCCCCCCCTTTGTGATGCCCCTGACTGCATATAGCTGTACAGACTCCTCATTCTGGCAGTGTGGCACATCATCATCAGATAGGAATCCTAGGCTTTTCACAAACTCTGACAGAACTCTTGTAGGAGAAGGTGATGTCAACTCTTGGGATAATAGGCTCATTGGATCTCACTAACCTCCAAATGAATACTCTAAAGGAGTTCTGCCACATCAATCAGTGTGTGAAGAGCTTAATGTCTTTCACAGTGGCAGCAGTGTCTTGGAACCGCTGATTGAATTCTGTCATGATGAAGAGATGTGATCACTGACACATATTTCACCTTTTTTCCCCTCCTCTTTTTTGGCAGAAAAGTTCAAATCTGGGACATTAGCTTTAAAGGATAACTCTGCACCAACATCTAACATCTAGACTAATTTTCCTACATTATTTTATTTGATCCCAAATGACTGTCCATTGGGTCTATCAGGCAGAAATGCCCCTGTCGTCAAGTGTCCCCAAAAGACCCCAGCAGCCCTCAGCATATATGGATCCCATAAGCCTATTGTTACTTTAAGCAATTTGTTGTGGTCAAAAGTGTTTTTTTTTCATGAATCTGTTATTAACTCAGCGGGTGCCCACGAGGTGTCTACACGCCAATCTCTTTGATGTCTCTGGAGGCCCACGACACGTTGACGTGTTTACTGTATTTACACTTTAAATCTCACCGTTACGTTGGGGCTGCGCCTGGATGTAGCCCATTAGCCACTAGTCGCTTCGAGTCGACGCTGAGAGCATCGCGCGGCCGTTTTTCTCCGTATACTCCAATGCATTTCCCCATCTTTAACGCCCTTTATCTCTGATGTTTGTTTTATGGCTAAAACTGTGGCCGCGTGCGGCAAAATGTCCAAATTTTGATCGGCAATGAACAGCTATGATCAACACTGGCCCATACAGTAAGTTACACAATAACATCCTGTCTGCGCTCATGTGACCAAGTGACGTCATGACGCATGCATTGACGCAACAGGGCCTTGTATTCTTCTATGGAGGTGGCTTTGGGCACTTAGCTGGGGCTCTGGCGCCACCTTTTGGGCAGCCGATGTGTTAATCTGTCATTGTACACACATCCATGACTTGGTTGTCCCACACAAGCCGCCGTAGTCTGCAAACAGATGTTATGCTGTTTTGTGTTTTGCCAAGTCCCAGAAAAGACGTGCTGTGATTGGCCAGTACTCACCCCAAAACTGATTTACGAGACTGTGGTGGCTTGTGTGGGACAACCAAGGCATGGATGTGTGTACAATGACAACTAATACAAAAAATCATGAAAAATAATAACACTTCTAACAATTCTGATGTTGTATTTTAAATACAAAAAAGTATCTCAAGATTCAAGAGGTATTGATGATATACATGATAGATGCATAGATACACTTGTGAATATCAGTGTAAGTTACAGTGTGAGCAAAACTCAAGAGGTTATTTGGTTAGTTTTGTTTAGATTTGTTTTGCTTCTTTTATGTTGATGCATCTCTGAAATATCTTGATATTAATCACAAAATGTCAAGCCCTAATGGATGTAATACTCTTGTGTGCTTGGCTGATGTTGCTGCCTGCGTTTGTGGCTGCTCTCTCCACCTGTGTTTATGTACAGTTTCTCCCTCAATACAGGCGCTCTCTCCCCCCCCCACTATCTTTATTACACGTAATATTAATGTAGGGCAGGCAGGCGGCTGACATTTTTATTGAATTATTTACAAGAGAAAATAATGACAGTGGGGGTCTCGGTGCTAAACAAATAAATAAATCAGCTCTCTAATGGAATCTGGGGATGATGTATGTGATGTGGTATGTTATTAGGTTAGGTGATAGGTGTCAGCACACAGCAACAGTGGACAAGGCTTCGACACGGGATAAGCTTCGTAATTTACTTCTCAAACTTTTCTCTTTTTGGTTTAATTCCTCTTGTCGAGGTAGTTAAGAGATGTGGGGGGATTTGGTATATCATAGGGATATTGATTAAAGATTCATGGGGAATTCTCAAGGGTAAATCTTCAGAATGGGATATTATTGAAAGCAATGCTCAAGTGGCTCTTATTAAAGAAAACATTGCTGCTGCATGTTATTGAGCTGTTTTCAGCCCATTATTTGTCCTCTTTGTGTCTAAACCCTCCTTGTATGGTTCAGTGAAATTCAACGTTTCAATATATTATCGTCCTCAAAGGATCTAAATCAGTTTAAATGTCTAACCAAACTCCAACAGCGGCACCACACCAGCAAACATCCTCCATCAAGAGATCCCCAGTGGTGGAAACACAGTGGTACTGTATGCACTGCACTTACGTACAATTTTGGTCCTTTTAGTTTATGTGAATACTTGCATTTTCCAATATACGCAGAGGCAAATATTGTACTTTGAACTAAAATACGATTATTATTATAGCTACTTTTACCATAAAAGCAACAACAACCATTAATGAAGACCCAACATTTCAGAAGCACAAGTTTTTAAAAGAATGTTATGCACAGCACACTTCCTGCTAAGGGAGGTCATGTAGAGTCACCCATCTAGCTAACCTTACATGAACCCACTCACATTTCATTCCTGAAATATTGTTTTTCTTAACGTCTCAACAATTGATTTTGTAGAGAAAGGCATCAAATATGCATGGAATAAACTGCAGGACAACAGAGTCATTGTTGATTTAGAAAAAAATAAGAATAAAGGTACTGAAATGTTGTCATGCCACTCTTTATTCAATGAACACAACCTGCTGACTGTGCTTAGCCTTTTGTATTGCTTGATAATCCCTTTTTTTTTTTATAATAAAGAACTTTCATCCTCTCTGGGTGTCAGATCCAAGGCTGGATGTGCTGTTGGAGATGGGGCAGGAAATCCATGCCTCTGCTTTTGAAATCCCTCCTCCCTCTGGTCATTACATTGAATGGCTCGAATTGAATTTTCCCCATTCAAGTCCAAATCAATTCACTAATACATTAATGTATGTCCCTTGTCCCTTGTATGCCCATATATGGAGATCCTGATGTCATCAATATTAAGCCCATATCGGGGAATGCCCATATATGGATATATTGTGTCAGTCTCATGTTGTCTATGAAGTCAGACTTCTATGATGTCAGACGTCAGTCATCTCCATATTTAGGAAAAGTATTTTTTTTCAATGGAAGTCAATGGAATACATTTATATAAATTAAACAATATAACAAATCTCTTAGCAAAATGCAACCCTGCATGTCAAGATGAAGCCGGTCGATTTGACATAATCATGGCCCAAGTGCGTGCCACCAAAACTGTGGTACTTTGTATTGGCTTTCCATAGGGGAATCTTAGATCACGTCATATTATAAGAACTGTGTTACAATTTTGTCAGGTATGTAACTCTGTGTTGTTTATGATATTGAGTTACATTAGATAACGTCTGTGTTTGGAGAAAGAAAACATTTGGGGTAAATTAGTAGGCAATTTTATGATTTATTCCTGGAACACAAATCTTACATGACACAATCTAAGATTCCCCTATAAAATAACTCTGTGACCAAGGGAGATAACGCCTTGTCGCCTTTTATAGGCCCCTGCCCTTGATGACACAGATGGATGCTGTCAGCACTGGGAGGACTGGCTTCATATCTGCCTGCTCTCAGCTGTGGGTGCAGGGTGACAGCATTTCAGGTGGGTGTGCATCCAAACCAACACTAAAACACAAAGATTAGATGCTTCGGATAACTAATTTTAATGGCAACGTGCACATTTTCGCTTAGCCCCAATAAAGTAGACCCCCTCCCCCGCGCATTACCACTGTTAAATAGAGTGAAAAACCAAATACCCATCCAGAAATCTATATTGTCACAACCGCTATGAAGGCTTGGCAGCCGTTTGTACTGAACGAGAGTCTCTTCACCGAGGCAATAAAATGCGCATAGAGGAGGTGAAAAAGTTAATGGACAATTGACTTCAATTGACAATCAATGGACAATAGCGCTAAATGCATTTACAAATGGGCTGCCTCCCCCTCACCGTACAAGACCAGAATGAAAGAAGTTAAAATCAAACCAGTGTTCACAGAAAGGCTGGCTATTATCTCAACACACCTCTGGAGAGAGTGAGAGTGACAGTGATAGAGGGAGATGAAATACCATACTGTAGATTGAAGCTAGGTTAATGTGTGATAACTCTTTCTTTTCTATGGCAGGGGTCTTCAACAGGGGGTCCGGGACCCCTAGGGGGTCCTCAGAGTTATTGCAGGGGGGCCGCTAAATCCTGGTGTGATAGGATAATTATTTTAAATGAAAAATTTAACCCTCACATCCCTATACTCTGAGGAGAACTTCAGCCAAAAATAGATTTTTTTTTGGAAAATAGGTTTGGTGTAAAAAAGAGCAGACCAAGTAAGAGTGAAAGGTCAAGTTTACTAGGTATCGACGATTTATGGTTTTAAGTGGTTAAGTGTCAAACAAGTCTATGAATCCATCTATGAAATCCATGAGAATCTCCATACATTTATACAATGTGTAGAGGGGGTCCCTGCTTCATCTCTCTCTCTCTGCTAAGGGGTCCTTGGACTGAAAACATTGAAGACCCCTGTTCTATGGTATTCCAACCCGCACACAATGAGACATTATCAGCAGTGGTAGAAAGTAAGGTATTTTTACTTTCTTCATTATTTACAAGTTTAAAAGTTTCAATACTTTTGACTCTACTCTCACATATACTCCACTACAATTAAATGAAAACTTTAGTTGCTGGTTATTTTGTATAGCTTTTTATTATTATTACAAAACCACTCAGCCCTATTTTGGCTATAAAAACAGGCAGATCTAATAAGCTCACAATGCGCTTGTAGATCTGCTATTTTCAAAATACATTTTGATCTTGTGAAATGGGGACATTCTGCACAATGAGTACTTTTACTTTGGGCACTTTAAGTACATTGTGACGCCAACACTTTTACGCTTTTACTCAAGTACTACATTTTGAATACAGGACTTTTACTTGTAACAGAGAATTTCTATATTGCCATGTTGATACTTTTACTTAAAAAGGAAAAAAAAAAAGAAAGAAAGGGGGGAAAAAGGGTAAAACTACTCGCACACAATGAGGCATTATTTGCTGGAAAGGACATATAAGGAAGGCAGAGGGAATGAGGGAGTGTGTGTAATGGATCCCCTCATCCGTCCCAACTGGAGGGTTTGGAAGTGACACAGCCCGAGAGGTGCTTCTGTAAAGGAGCTGCAGAGCGATAAAGAGGGTCATTATATCCAAAACTGGAATAATCCCTCTGCGGCAGAATCTGGGCCTTCCCTAAGGGTTACTGTACGCTCTCCTGAGTGTGCTCTGAAAAATTATTAACCGACAAGGCAGTGAGGAGAGGAGAGGAGAGGAGAGGAGAGGAGAGGAGAGGAGAGGAGAGGAGAGGAGACTTCCTCACTGACTCAAACTGGACAATATTTTACAAATCTTAATAATTGAACCTCTAAGGGAAAAAAAGGGGGGGGGGGGGAACTCTATTTGTGTTATTACACTATTTCTCATTATGAGGCATTCAATAGAGTCAACATTCCATTATACCAAAGCAGTGGAATGTCAAAGTGACATGTAGTGTGGTTAAATAGAAAGGTGCAAGTTTTAGCTATAATGACACGCTCAAAACATAGACTTCAGGTTGAAAGTGGTTCAATCTGTAAATGTTTTGTTGTTTGTTTGTTGTATACATATTTATCCAATTAAACTACATATCATTTGGAACACTATATATACTATATATATATATATATATATATATACACACTGTAGGACATCCAAGGTTATTGCCCCACAGCGACAATATGCTCCTATGGGGCTTTTAAGCCGTGACATCATTTTGTAGGCAGAGGAGAATCTGCCCCCAGAGCATTTTCTGTCCCTCGCTATTTCAAAAAACAACGACTAAAGAATAACGACTAAAGTATAATTCTAACACTTTCCTTTCAACAACAAAGAGAAGAAAAATGTGTAAATAGTAAAAATAGTGAAAAGATTCACGGAAACTGGGGGCAGAAATTCTCCTCTGCCTACAAAATGATGTCATACGGTACTTAACAGCAGGATAGTGACACTGATGACCCGGATTCAAATCCGTCCCCTGTCTTGTCTCACGGGTGTCACCTCTCTCTGTGCCTGTGGTTTCATGTCACTATGCTGACCTATCTGAAATAAAACATAAAATGACAAAAAAAAGAAAGAAATAGTCTTTGGGAGGTAAAAATGGCAGGTTCTCTTCTTTCACCCTTCTCTCATCTCACACTGGACAGCAAATCTGAGAGTTTCTCATATCTCAGAAATCAGTCTTTCCATCTCCTTCCCCCAGTGGCCTTCCTGGAATAGTGTCTATGCAGCTCTACCTCTCTGCAGCCTCCATGCGCTGGGTGGCCCCAGATCACAATCGAAGGCAGCCAGGCAGAAAATGGCTGCAGGGGCCATGCAGCCATCCAGAATAACAAGCAGGGAGAGAGCTTTCCAAAGGGGGCTCTAAAAATTAACGGTACCGTTCCGTTAACTCAATCACTTAACTTCTGCGCGGTTAAATTCTGTCTATCTTTCCAGGGGCTGTCTGTCCAGTCGGTATTTGATGATCCCTGGGTTCTGTTGACGGGCTCCAAATTGCACTTGAAATGTTGTTTGAGAATGAAAGTGTCCAATGGCGTTACGGTCCATGTGTGTCATCAGTTACTGTCGCTGTGACTGCTCGTGCAAATCGGTGAGAGATGTACAGCAGACCGTCCATTATTGAATGTACGACTATTAGCATTTTGTCCACACTTTCTCTGAATAACTTTGAATTCTACCGATATGTGTGCTTGAATGTGCCTCCCATGTGTATTGAACTGACGTGTCTACGTGTGCTGGTGTCTTGGTTCGGCGTGACATCTTTGTTCACACATTGCTTCTCTTCAGATAGTTGTTTTGGCAGTGGTTAGTTTGACTGTAAAAAAAAGACAAAACAATCACACGTAGTGTGAAGTGAGTGGTGCTATTTTTCTTCTTTTTTTTAAAAAACAATGTGTTTATTTTTGTTTTCCATTTTTTCATTTCAATAAGCGTCCCACAAAGCTTAACGAATGTGACCCTGGGCGTGCAACAAACTTTGAGCGCTTTGTGCCAAGATGTAGCCTGGACAAAGCCAGATGTTGGAGCTTATAGCTCCTTCCAGGAGCACCGCTCAAAAATACAGCTTTCTTATTCAGACACCAGTCCTGTCAGCCAGACGCCCATAGGAGCAGCGTTGTACTGTATAGGCCTTGGGGGCCATATATTTGAGTGTTAAGCTATACATTTTAGTACATTGTCGATAGGCCTTTACGGCCTAGGGCACCCCAGGGGGCACTTGGCCACTGACCCCATTGGCCTGGTGGATAATCTGTCCATGTGTTCTGTTCATACATACAGTACAGACTTACTTCTTACTGAGAGGCTAAAAGCTAGAAGAAGCCTGCCATAAACAAAAGGCTTCTCCCCCTCCATCTCCTCTCCTCTTCAACTTCTCTCTCTCTCTTTACAGTAATTCAATTCAATTTAATATAAAGGAACTTCATACTGGCATGAGAAAACTGCGGTGAGTTTACATTGCCAACTCAAGTGTGAAATAAAAACCATCAAAATTAAGAAACGTCACGTACAATTAAAAGATATACCCACTGGAATAAAGAAATGTGTAACATTGCAACTTTGCAATATACTGTAGCAGGTAGAAAACTTTATCAAACTAACTTGAAAAATGCAAACCTAAGAATTGTGCTTTTCCGGTTATAAAATGCATACATTATACGTGAGGATAATCTCTCTCTCTCTCTCTCTCCTCTCTGGTGAGTTAGCAGTACAGGAGAATAAATGGGAGAGAGACACGCAAGGGGAAGGAACTCAACAAACAATGTCAGTTAATTTTCAGATCTGGTAATCTTCCAAGTTCATTAACAAAAGGCTGTGTCTGTCTTGCCGTGGCTTTTGTGTAACGCACGAGGAGTTGTTGTGATACACCACAATGAATAAGTGATAAGCTGTTTGGGTAATTTGCGAAGTGACACAACTTTTATTATGCATGCCATAAACCCTGGTGGGACAGAGGGCGGCGGGATAACAATGAGGCAATGTGACAAGAATTGCGGGGGCGGAATCCACTTAGAACGCTTTACAATCAAGCTTCATTTACATGAGCCGCCAACAACCTTCGGCTGACATTGCGGGGCCTACATTTGGGGATAGCGGACACGGGCATTACGTTGCATACTGATGCATTGGTAATGTGGGGGGCAGGCAGGCAGCCGAGCCTTAATGCTCTGCAGAAATAAACACTTCAAATCCCCCCCCCCCCCCCCCACCCAGTGTTGCCGGATTTTGCGAGAGAATTAAGCAACCAGGTCTATGAAAACAAGCCGATCTACAACAACATGAGCTCAAAACGTGTTGCGATGAAATGTGCCGTGAGCTTGTAAAACTGTCATTAATAACATACTGTGACCGTCAGGTCACAGTATACACAAAGAGGCCTGTAAGTGGCATTGGTTCCACCCACAAGTTTGTACGACAAACGGTTGATGAGTAAAGGCAAATAAAGTTTCGGCCAATCAGAGGAGGAGGTGGGGCAAAGTTAAACCAATTAAGGTGAAGGACTGTTAATGAAGTTAATTGACACCACCCACAATTGTGTACGACAAACAGTTAACAGTTTCCCAGACAAAATAGAATGGTTGTTGGTAGATTAGCCGTGACATTTCTGTTATTGTATTATGATCTGAGACATAATATTATGTTTATAAACATGAGCCCGCCACCCCTCCTTTTTGGACCGCAGCGTTGTTTTTTTCTTTTTTTTCAATCCCACGGGGTTTGCTCACCATGAATGTCTGGATCTCCATTGACATAAAGTGGAGGTTTTGGCCAAGGCATCTGCTCCAGGTGCGTATCGCGTGCGCGATCCGTGTGCATATAATCCCAGCATATGGTCCAAGTATGACTGAACGGTCGATGTGAGCATTTTGGCTAGCTTAGCCTTTAGTACTCCTGCTATGCTAAAGTAATCGTCTAAACAGCAAGTGGACGACAGCAAGGAAGGCTGAAGAAGGAATGGAGCTGACGTCACTTCTGCTTCATCTCAGAGCAGCCATGAGCTATCGATGGACGAGCGGTGACTAGGGAAGGTTAGACGATCGCCGATTTTCGGATAAAAATAATTTATTTCGGTTTTAATTACCTAGTCCGGAAAAAGACGGCGCGGCTGAGACTCCTTGCTCAGATGTACGGTATATTCCGGTTTTAATATTAAGGGGCTCCCCGTGAAAGGGTTAATGAGTAAAGCCAAATAAAGTTGCGGCCAATCATAGAAGGGGGCGGGGCAAAGGTAAACCAATTAAGGTTAAGGACTCTTAATCAAGTCAATTGACACCACCCACAAGTTTGAACGACAAACGGTTGATGAGTAAAGGCAAAAAAAGTTTTGGCCAATGAGGGGAGGGGGCGTGGCAAAGTTAAACCAATGAAGGTGAAGGACTGTTGGAGCAGCAGGAGTCGGTGGTCCCCGGGAATTCCCTGTGAGTAGCCCAGTTGGGGTGTTGATTTGGTCATTTTTGCACTATTTGGCGGTGGTGGCAGAGGGTCACTGGGGGTCCCTGGGGGTCCATGGAGGTCCGGGGGTCCTGAAGGCTGTGGTTTGGCAGGCAAGGAGTGTGTGTGGAAAATTTCACATGGATAGGGGCAACGATATGGCGGAGATATGAGTAGGGCAAAAGTGTGACGTGACGTGACGTGACGTGACGTGACGTGACAGACTGATGGACTGACAGACAGCCGGTGGAGGTTTTGATAGTAAATGCGACCTGATGGTCGCAACAAAATATTATATTAATAAAGTAAAAAATAAAATAATGTAATTTTTGAATATTTTTGAAACATTTTATCACCACAAATCTTGTATGAGGAGGTCCCCTGCATGGCAATAAATATCTTAAGATGGGGGTCTGTGGACACATATAAATCTGGGGCCCTTGCCATGTAAATTGAGAACCACTGGTTTAAGTGGTTTAACTTGACAGACCTTAACCACATTAGGAAACAAGCCCATGTAAAGCAATTAAACAAGCCCAAAAAAACACAACCCGCAGCTACAGTACCAATATTTATAAGCAACTTTACAAAAAAACAAGGTCAAAGGCACTTTATAACAAGCAGCCATGGCAACACCGCCCCCCACCCTCCCCCACAGCCACTTTGAGCCGTGTGATGGATTCTTGGCATCCGCCGATGCCCTGTCAGTCAAGAAGTTTGGTTTTACATTACTGCTGAGATGTCTTTGTTTCCTTTACCGGAATTGCATGTAAAAAGTGAAAAGCAGGTGTAAATAAATGTGACACAGGAGGAAGAAAGATGCGTGTCAGCATGTTGAAGAATCCACTCAACATGAAAATAAAACAGTTTTAGGATAACTAAATAACGTTCCTTTTGCACTAAGCTCTGCCTGTTCAGGGACTTGCTGGCCATTGGGAAAAGCGGGACAACTCCCGAACGGCCGGTTCATTCCCGGCCGGTCCAGGCCGGCCATTAGGAAAAGAATACAAATAAAATGTCGGCCTTTCGTTCCATTGTGGGGGCTGGGCGGCCAACAAAGTAAATCGTCACTGTCGGGCAGAAACCTCGTATCTCCAAGTTTCAGATTTGTAAATTGTTTCTCAAAAAGCAAAGCCTTGCTTCATCATACAAGGCTGTTGCACAAAAGTAGTGAAAACAGCAGATCTACAAGCACACAACGCCTCGCGGTGCGAGGCATTGTGTGCATGTAGATCGGCTGTTTTCACTAGTTTAAATCATTTTTAAAATGATAAATACAAAACAAATGGTTTTGGACATACAAGTTTTCCACCCGACAACGACCAAATCTAAATCATGTACAGTAATTGGCCCACTGGCTTGTCACTTGTCATGATCTGAAATGGCAAATCTTTGAGTAGCAGCAGCAGCGAGATTTCTCTCTATAACGCGCAATGAGGGCCTCTCCAACTCTTTTTCCCGGGCTGAATCAGGGGCCCAGCATGTCCCTGAGTCTGTTTCAGCTTCATGATTTGAGGTTTAACAAATCTTCTTCAACAGTTTTCAGAGTTCAGTGCAAGACACATCATTTAAAAGCGTACAACCTGTACTTTCATATCAAAATAATAATAATAAAGCTGTCCTACATGAGGCACACGATCATACCACATCTGGCAGATGCTGTCACAGATTGTTGGTGTGCAGCTGGTTTTGGAAGTGAACTCAGAGAAAAGCTGCAAATTAGAGAAGGATTTGGGTGTTTTCCTTTTATGGGCAGCCTGCCCTGCATGAATACATTCAAAATTAATTGAAACTTATTACAGCAGGTTTTTGACCGAAATGAATAAAGTTCTGAGGACAAAACTGTTTTACTACTCGCAGCAGTTGTGGACAGCTCACTGTAAACAAAGCTTACCATTGATCCCTATCAGTGATCGAGTTATACCCACAGAGCTATGGGAGCCCTATTCTGGCGGCGCCTTCGGCGCCGCCAGAATAGGGCTCCCATAGCTCTGGGGGCCCTTCGCCGCCACCTTTGGCGGCGGCGAAAAAAAATCGGGTAATTGCGGATATAAAGTCGCCTAAAACGGGTACTTTCCTATATTAAATCATATTAAATCGGGTATTTCGCGGATATAAAGTCGGCTAAAACGGGTATTTCCTATATTAAATCATATTTTTCCTTTCACAATATTAATTCGGGCTTCACATTGGCTATGTTGACAACTCCAGGCAGTCTTTTCTGTTCATATTAACTCACCATTATTGCTCAGCCTCCAGTTCCCAATTCCTCCATCTGATGATCTGAGCTCTGAGCCATCCAGCCAAAAGTTCCCGTTCTGGTAGCATAAAGTCGGCTAAAATGGGTATTTTTCTTTCTCAAAACAAGGCGGGTCGGGTTCATATTTATTTACTAAAAAAAACATTGTCACGGGCACAGGCACACTAAGGCTACAGTCTTGCTAAGACAGCGTTGTTTTGTTTGGTTGTTTTGTTGCTCTCCGGCGTGTCCGCCTTCCTTTGCCGTCCGGGCCGTGGCTAGAAGTGCAAAGACTCGATGCAGTGGTTCCTAGCTTAGCCTATGCCCAGGCCATGGCGAGACCACGCAGCT